>NW_026115172.1:300000-452097 GCF_025201925.1 Gopherus flavomarginatus | reverse complement strand
GGTCCCTGGAGCTGGTGTTGGGACCCCAAGTAGTTAGGCCACTGACGCTGGTATTGGGCTCCCCAGGGGTTGGGACCCTGGAGCTGGTGTTCGGGCCCCCAGGGGTGAGGCCACTGGATCTATGGTCCAGGCACTCAGGGATTGGGCCCCTGGAGCTATGGTTCGGAGCGCTCAGGGGTTTGGGCCCCTGAGGTGGTGTTGGGGCCCCCAGGAGTTGGGCTCCTGGAACTGGTGTTGGGGCCCCCAGGAGTTGGGCCCTTGGAGATAATGTTCGGAGCGCTCAGGGGTTGGGCCCCTGGAGCTATGGTTCGTAGCGCTCAGGGGTTGGGCCCCTGTAGCTGGTATTGGAGCCCCCAGGGTTCGGCCGCTGGAGCTGGGGTTGGGGCACCCAGGCGTTCGGCCCCTGGAGCTGGTGTTTGGGGCCCCCAGGGTTTATCCCCCTGGAGCTATGTTACGGGCGCTCAGGGGTTTGGCCCTTGGAGCTTGGGTTGGGGCCCCCGTGGGTAAGGCCCCTGGAGATATGATTCGGGCGCTCAGGGGTTGGGCCCCTTTACCTGGAGTCAAGGGCCCCAGGGGTTAGGCCCCTGAGCTGAGGTTGGGGGTCCCCGGGGTTAGGCCCCTGGACCTGGTGTTGGGGCCCCAGGGGTTAGGCCCCAGGAGCTATGGTTCGGAGCGCTCAGGGGTTGGACCCTTGGAGCTGGGGTGGGGGCACCCAGGGTTTAGGCCCCTGGATTTATGGTTCGGGCCGCTCAGGGGGTTGGGCCCCTGGAGCTGGTGCTGGGGCCCCCAGGGGTTGAGCCCCTGTTCCTGGTGTTCGGAGCCCTAGGGGTTAGGGCCCCTCGAGCTATGGTTCGGGGCGCTCAGGGGTTGGGGCCCTTGGAGCTGGGGTCGAGGGCACCAGAGCTTTGGCTAATGGAGCTGGGATTGGGGCCCCCGGGGGTTAGGCCCCTGGAGCTATGGTTCGGGCGCTCAGGGGTTGGACCCTTGGAGCTGGGGTTGGGGCCCCCAGGGGTTAGGCCCCTGGAGCAATGGTTCGGGCGCTCAGGGGTTGGGCCCCTGGAGCTGGTGCTCGGTCCCCCAGGGGTTGGGTCCCTGTAGCTGGTGTTCGAGCCCCAGGGGTTAGGCCCCTGTAGCTATGGTTCGGGCGCTCAGGGGTTGGGCCCCTGGAGCTATGGTTCAGGCGCTCAGGGGGTTGGGCCCCTGGAGCTGGTGTTGGGGCCCCCAGGAGTTTGGGCCCCTGGAGCTGGTGTTCGGGCCCCCAGGGGTTAGGCCCCTGGAGCTGGGGTTGATGTCCCCGGGGTTATGCCCCTGGAGCTATAGTTCGGGGCGCTTAGGGTTTGGGCCCTTCGAACTGGGGTTTGTGCCCCAGGGGGTTAGGCCCCTGGAGCTACTGTTCGGGCGCTCAGGAGTTGGGCCCCTGGAGTTGGGTTCAAGGGCCCCAGGGCTTGGGCCCCTGGAGCTGGGGTTGATGTCCCCGGGGTTATGCCCCTGGAGCTATAGTTCGGGGCGCTTAGGGTTTGGGCCCGTGAAACTGGTGTTGGGGGCCCCCCTGGGTTGGGCCCCTGGAGCTGGGGTAGCAGCCCCCAGGGGTTAGGCCCCTGAAGCTATGGTTCGGGCGCTCAGGGGTTTGGCCCTTGGAGCTGGTGTTGGTTCCCCCAGAGGTTAGGCCCCTGGAGCTATGGTTCGTGCGCTCAGGGGTTGGGCCCCTGGAACTGGTGTTGGGGCCCCCAGGGGTTGGGCCCCTGGAGCTGGGGTTGGGACCCCCAGGGGTTAGGCCCCTGGAGCTATGGTACGGACGCTCAGGGGTTGGACCCTTGGAGCTGGGGTTGGGGAGCCCAGGGGTTAGGCCTTTGGAGCTATGGTTAGGACGCTAAGGGGTTAGGCACCTCTAGCTATGGTTCGGGGCGCTCAGGGATTGGGCCCCTGGAGCTGGTGTTGGGGCCCCCAGGGGTTGGGCCCCTGTAGCTGGTGTTGAGGCCCCCAGGGGTTCGGCCAGTGGAGCTGGTGTTGGGGCCCCCAGGTGTTCGGCCCCTGGAGCTATGGTTAGGGCGCTCAGGGGTTGGTCCCCTGGAACTGGTTTTGGGGCCCCCAAGGGTTAGGCCCTAGAGTTATGGTTAGAGCTCTCAGGGGTTGGGCCCCTGGAGCTGGTTGTTGGGGCCCCCAGGGGTTGGGCCCCTGGAGCTGGTGTTGGGGCGCCAGGGGTTAGGCCGCTAGAGCTATGGTTCAGGTGCTCAGGGGTTGGGCCCCTGGAGCTATGGTTCGCGCACTCAGGGGTTGGGACCGTGGAGCTGGGGTCGAGGGCCCCAGGGGTTGGGCCCCTGGAGCTGGTGTTGGGGTCCCCAGGGGTTCGGACCCTGGAGCTGGTATTGGGGTCCCAGGGGCTAGGCCCCTGTAGCTATGGTTCGGGCGCTCAGGGGTTGGGCCCTTGGAGGCTGGGGTGGGGGCCCCCACGGGTTAGGCCCCTGAAGCTATGGTTCGGGCGCTCAGGGGTTGGGCCCCTGGAGCTGTTGTTGGAGCCCCAGGCGTTAGGCCCCTGAAGCTGTGGTTCGGGCGCTCAGCGGTTCAGTCCCTGGAGCTATGCTTCGGGCGCTCAGGGGTTTGGCCCCTGGAGCTGGTGTTCGGGCCCCCAGGGTTTTGCCCCTGGAGCTGGTTTTGGGGTCCCCGGGGTTTAGGCCCCAGGAGCTATGGTTTGGGCACTCAGGGGTTGGGCCCTTGGAGCTGGGGTCAAGGGGCCCAGGGGTTGGTCCCAAGGAGCTGATGTTGGGACCCCAATTGGTTAGGCCCCTGGAGCTATGGTTCGGGAGCTCTGGGGTTGGGCCCCTGTAGCTGGTGTTGGGGCCCCCAGGGGTTAGGCCCCTGGAGCTATGGTTCGGGCGCTCAGGGGTTGGACCCCTGGAGCTGGGGTTGGGGCCCCCAGGGGTTAGGCCCCTGGACCTTTGGTTCGGGCGCTCAGAAGTTGGGCCTTTGGAGCTCGGGTCGAGGGCCCCAGGGTTTGTTCCCCTGGAGCTGGTGTTAGGCCCCCAGGGGTTGGGCCCCTGGAACTGGTGTTGGGGCCCCCAGGGGTTGGGCCCCTGAAGCTTGTGTTGGGGACCCAAGGGGTTGGGCTCCTGGAGCTGCTGTTGGAGCCCCCAGGGGTTGCTCCCCTGGAGCTTTGGTTCGGACGCTCAGTTTTTGGGCCCTTGGAACTAGGGTTTAGGCCCCCAGGGGTTAGGCGCCTGGAGCTATGGTTCTGGCGCTCAGGGGTTGGGCCCTTGGAGCTGGGGTCGAAGGCCCCAGGGGTTGGGACTATGGAGCTGGTGTTGGGACCCCCAGGGGTTGGGCCCCTGGAGCTATGGTTTGGGCGGTCAGGGATTGGGCCCCTGGAGTTGGTGTTGGGGCCCCCAGGGGTTAGGCCCCTGGAGCTATGGTTCGGGCTCTCAGGGGTTGGACCCCTGGATCTGGTGTTGGGGACCCCAGGGGTTAGGCCCCTGGACGTATTGTTCGGGCGCTCAGGGGTGGGGCCCGTGGAGCTGGTGTTGGGGCCCCCAGGGGTTAGGCCCCTGGAGCTATGGTTCGGGAGCTCAGGGGTTGGGCCCCTGGAGCTGGTGTTGGGGCCCCCAGGGGTTGGGCCCCTGGAGCTGGTGTTGGGGTCCTAGGGGTTAGGGCCCTGGAGCTATGGTTCGGGTGCTCAGGGGTTGGGCCCCTGGAGCTATGGTTCGGGCGCTCAGGGGTTGGGCCCATGGAGCTGGTGCTGGGAACCCAGGGGTTGGGCTCCTGGAGCTGGTGTTGGAACCCCCAGGGGTTGGGCCCCTGGAGCTGGGGTTGGGGCCCCGGGAGGTTAGGCCCCTGGGGCTATGGTTCGGGCGCTCAGTGGTTGGGCCCCTGGAGCTGGGGTCAAGAACCCCAGGGTTTTGCCCCTGGAGCTGGTGTTGGGGCCCCCAGGGGTTCGGCCCCTGGAGCTGGTGTTGGGGCCCCCAGGTGTTAGGCCCTTGAAGCAATGGTTCGGGCGCTCAGGGGTTGTGACCCTGGAGCTGATGTTGGGGCCCCCAGGGGTTGGGCTCTGGAGCTGGGGTTGGGGCCCCGGGCGGTTAGGCCCCTGGAGCTATGGTTCGGGCGCTCAGGTGTTGGGCCCTTGGAGCTGGGGTTGGGGTCCCCAGGTGTTGGGCACCTGGAGCTGGGGTTGAGGCCCCCAGGGATTAGGCCCCTGGAGCTATGGTTCTTGCGCTCAGGGGTTGGACCCTTGGAGCTGGGGTGGAGGGCCCACAGGGTTTAGGCCCCTGGAGCTTTGGTTCGGGCGCTCAGGGGTGGGGCCCCTGGAGCTGGTGCTGGGGCCCCCAGGGCTTGGGCTCCTGGAACTGGTGTTGGCCCCCCAGGAGTTAGGCTCTTGGAGCTATGATTCGGGCGCTCAGGGATTGGGCCCCTGGAGCTCGTGTTGGGGCCCACAGGGATTGGGCACCTGGAGCTGGTGTTGGGGCCCAAGGGGTTAGGCCCCTGGAGCGATGGTACGGGCGCTCAGGGGTTGGGCCCCTGCAGCTACGGTTCGGGCTTTCTGGGGTTGGGCCCCTGAAGCTGGTGTTGGGGCCCCCAGAGGTTGGGCCCCTGGAGCTGGTTTTGGGTCCCCAGGAGTTAGCCCCCTGGATCTATGGTTCGGATGCTCAGGGGTTGGGCCCCTATAGCAATGGTTCAGGCGCTCAGGGGTTCGGTCTCTGGAGCTATGGTACGGGTGCTCTGGGGTTGGGCCCCTTGAGCTGGTGTTGGGGCCCCCAGGGGTTGGGCGGCTGGAGCTGGTTTTGGATCCCCCAAGGGTTGGGCCCCTGGAGGTGGGGTTAGGGTCCCCCAGGGATTACGCCCCTGGAGCTATGGTTCGGCCGCACAGGGGTTGGGTCCTTGGAGCTGGAGTTGGTTCCCCCAGGGGTTGGGGCCCCCAGGGTTTGGGTCCCTGGAGTTGGGTTTGGGGCCCACGGGGTTTAGGCCCCTGGAGCTATGGATTGGGCGCTCAGGGGCTGGACCCTTTGAGCTAGTGTTGCGTCCCCGAGGGGTAAGGCCCCTGAAGGTATTGTTCGGGCGCTCAGGGGTTTTGCCCCTGGAGCTGGTCCTGGGGTCCCCAGGGGTTAGGCTCGTGGAGCTGTAGTTAGGGCGCTCAGGAGTCGGACCCCTGCAGCTGGTGTTGGGGACCCCAGGGGTTGGCCCCTGGAGTTGGTGTTGCTGCCCCAGGGGTTAGGCCCCTGGAGCGATGGTACGGGCGCTCAGGGGTTGGGCCCCTGCAGCTACGGTTCGGGCTTTCTGGGGTTTGGCACCTGGAGCTGGTGTTCGGGCACCCAGGGGTTGAGCTCTTGGAGCTGGTGTTCGGGCGCTTAGGGGTTGGGCCCCTGGAGCTGGGGTTGGGGCCCCCGGGGTTTAGGCCCCTGGAGCTATGGTTTGGCAGCTCAGGGATTGGTCCCTTGGAGCTGGTGTTGGGGCCGCCAGAGGTTGGGCCCCTGGAGCTGTGGTTGAGGCCCCCGGGTGTTAGGCCCCTGGAGCTATTGTTCGGGAGCTCAGGGGTTGGGCCCCTGCAGCTGGTGTTGGGGCCCCCAGGGGTTGGGCCCCTGAAGCTGGTGTTGGGGCCCCAGGGTTTAGGCCCCTGGAGCTATAGTTCAGGCGCTCAGGGGTTGGGACCCTGGAGCTGGTGTTGGGGCCCCCAGGGGTTGGGCCCCTGGAGCTGGCGTTGGAGTCCCCAGGATTTAGGCCCCTGGAGCTATGGATCGGGCGCTCAGGGGTTGGACTCTTGGAGCTGGGGTGGGGGCCCCCAGGGGTTAGGCCCCTGGAGGTATGTTTCGGGAGCTCAGGGGTTGGGCCCCTGGAGCTGCTGTTGGGGCACTCAGGGGTTGGGGGGCTGGAGCTTGTGTTGGGGCCCCAGGGGTTAGGCCCCTGGAGCTATGGTTCGGGCGCTCAGGGGTTGGGCCCCTGGAGCTGGTGTTGGGGCCCCCAGAGGTTGGGCCCCTGGAGCTGGTTTTGGGTCCCCAGGAGTTAGCCCCCTGGATCTATGGTTCGGATGCTCAGGGGTTGGGCCCCTGGAGCAATGGTTCAGGCGCTCAGGGGTTCGGTCTCTGGAGCTATGGTACGGGTGCTCTGGGGTTGGGCCCCTTGAGCTGGTGTTGGGGCCCCCAGGGGTTGGGCGGCTGGAGCTGGTGTTGGATCCCCCAAGGGTTGGGCCCCTGGAGGTGGGGTTAGGGTCCCCCAGGGATTACGCCCCTGGAGCTATGGTTCGGCCGCACAGGGGTTGGGTCCTTGGAGCTGGAGTTGGTTCCCCCAGGGGTGGGGGCCCCCAGGGTTTGGGCCCCTGGAGTTGGGTTTGGGGCCCTCGGGGTTTAGGCCCCTGGAGCTATGGATCGGGCGCTCAGGGGCTGGACCCTTTGAGCTAGTGTTGCATCCCCGAGGGGTAAGGCCCCTGAAGGTATTGTTCGGGCGCTCAGGGGTTTTCCCCCTGGAGCTGGTGCTGGGGTCCCCAGGGGTTAGGCTCGTGGAGCTATGGTTAGGGCGCTCAGGAGTCGGACCCCTGCAGCTGGTGTTGGGGACCCCAGGGGTTGGCCCCTGGAGTTGGTGTTGCTGCCCCAGGGGTTAGGCCCCTGGAGGAATTGTTCGGGCGCTCAGGGGCTGGGCCCCTGGAGATGGTGTTGGGGCCTTCAGGGGTTAGGCCCCTGGAGCTGGTGTTGGGGCCTCCAGGGGTTAGGCCCCTGGAGCTATGGTTCGGGCGCTCAGGGGTTGGGCCCTTGGAACTGATGTTGGGGCCCCCAGGGGTTAGGCCCTGGAGCTGGGGTTGGGGACCCAGGGGTTGGGCCCCTGGATCTGGGGTTGGGACCCCAGGGGTTAGGCCCCTGGAGTTATGGTTCGGGCGCTAATTGGTTGGACCCATGGAGGTGGGGTTGGGGAGCCCAGGGGTTAGGCCCTTGGAGCTATGGTTAGGGCCCTCAGGGGTTGGGCCTCTGGAGCTGGTGTTGGGGCCCCTAGGGGTTAGGCCACTTGACCTGGTGTTGTTGTCCCCAGGAGTTGGGCCCGTGGAGCTGGTGTTGGGGCCCCCAGGGGTGAGGCCCCTGGAGCTATCGTTCGGGCGCTCAGTGGTTGGGTCCCTGGAGCTATGGTTCGGGCGCTCTGGGGTTGGGCCCCTGGAGCTGGTGTTGGGGCTCCTAGGGGTTGGGATCCTGGAGCTATGCTTCGGGAGCTCAGAGGTTGGGCCCCTGGAGCTGGTGTTGGGGCCCCCAGGGGTTGGGACTCTGGAGCTGGGGTTGGGTCCCCAGGGGGTTAGGCCCCTGGAGCTGTGGTGCGAGCGCTCAGGGGTTGGGCCCTTGTAGCTGGGGTCGGTGCCCCCAGGGGTTAGGCCCCTGGAGCTATGGTTCGGGCGCTCAGGGGTTTACCCCCTGGAGCTGGTGTTGGGACCCCCAGGGGTTAGGCCCCTGGAGGTATTGTTCGGGCGCTGAGGGGTTGGGCCCCTGGAGCTGGTGTTGGTGCCCCCGGGGATTAGGCCCCTGGAGCTATGATTCGGGCGCTCAGGGGTTGGGCCCCTGGAGCTGGTTTTCGGGTCCCCAGGAGTTGGGCCCCTGGAGCTGTTGTTGGGGCCCCAGTGGTTAGGCCCCTAGAGTTATGGTTCGGGCGCTCAGGGGTTGGGCCCCTGGAGCTCTGGTTCGGGCGTTCAGGGGTTGGGCCCTTGGAGCTGGGGTTGGGGCCCCCGGGGGTTAGGCCCCTGGAGCTATGGTTCGGGCGCTCAGGGGCTGGGCCCCTGGAGCTGGAGTTTAGCCCCAGGGGGTTTATTCCCTGGAGCTATGGTTCAGGCGCTCAGGGGTTGGGCCCCTGGAGCTGGTGTTGGGGCCCCCAGGGGTTGGGCCCCTGGAGCTGGGGTTGTGGCCCCCAGGGGTTAGGCCCCTGGAGCTATGGTTGGGGCCCTCAGGGGTTGGGCCCCTGGAGCTATGGTTCGGGTGCTCAGGTTTGGGCCCCTGGAGCTGGGGTCGAGGGCCCCAGGGGTTGGGCCCCTGGAGCTGTGGTTGGGGCCCCCAGGGGTTGGGCCCCTGGAGCTGGGGTTCGGGCGCTCAGGGGTTGGCCCTTTGGAGCTGGGGTCGAGGGCACCAGGGGTTGGGCTAATGGATCTATGGTTTGGGCCACCGGGGGTTAGGCCCCTGGAGGTATGGTTCAGGTGCTATTGTGTTGGGCCCCTGGATCTGGTGTTGGGGCCCCCAGGGGTGAGGCCCCTGGAGCTATGGTTCGGGCACTCAGGGGTTGGGCCCCTGGAGCTATGGTTCGGGCGCTCTGCGGCTGGACCCCTGGAGCTGGTGTTGGGGTCCCCAGGGGTTGTGCTCCTCGAGCTGGTGTTGTGGCCCCCAGGGGTCGGGCCCCTGGATCTGGGGATGGGACTCCCAGGGGTTAGGCCCCTGGAGCTATGGTTCGGGCGCTCAGGGGTTGGGCCCCTGGAGCTGGTGTTGAGGCCCCCAGGGGTTGGACCCCTGGAGCTGGGGTTGTGGCCCCCTGGGTTTAGGCCCTTGGAGCTATGGTTTGGGCTCTCAGGGGTTGAACCCTTGGAGCTGGGGTTGGGGAGCCCAGGGGTTAGGCCCTTGGAGCTATGGTTAGGGCGCTCAGGGGTTGGGCCCCTGGAGCTGGTTTTGGGGCCCCCAAGGGTTGGGCCCCTAGAGCTGGTGTTGGGGCCCCCAGGGGTGAGGCCCCTGGAGCTATGGTTCGGGCGCTCAGGGGTTGGGCCCCTGGAGCTATGGTTCGGGCGCACAGGGGTAGGGCCCCTGGAGCTGGTGTTGGGGCCCCCAGGGGCTGTGCCCCTGGAGCTGGGGTTGGGGCCCCCGGTTGTTAGGCCCCTGGAGCTACGGTTCGGGCGCTCAGGGGTTGTTCCCCTGGAAATAGTGTTGGGGCACCCAGGGGTTGGGCCCCTGGAGCTGGTGTTGGGGCCCCCAGGGGTTAGGCACCTGGAGGTATTATTCTTGTGCTCAGGGGTTGGGCCCCTGGAGCTGGTGTTGGGGCTCCCAGGAGTTAGGCCCCTGGAGCTATAATACTGGCGCTCAGGGGTTGGGCCCTTGGAGCTGGAGTTGGAGCCTCCAGGGGTTGGGCCCTTTGAGCTGAGGTGGGGGCCCCCAGGGGTTAGGCCCCTGGAGCTATGGTTCGTGCGCTCAGGGCTTGGGCCCCTGAGCTGGTGTTGGGGCCCCCAGGGGTTAGACCCCTGGAGCTATGGTTCGGGCGCTCAGGTGATTGGCCCTTGGAGCTGGGGTTGGGGCCCCCGGGGGTTAGGCCCCTGGAGCTGGTGTTGGGGCCCCCAGGGGTTAGGCCCCTGGAGCTATGGTTTGGGAGCTCAGGGGTTGGGCCCTTAGAGCTGGGGTTGGGGCCCCCAGGGGTTAGGCAGCTGGAGCTACCCTTCGGGCGTTCTGGGGTTGGACCCCTGGAGCTGTTGTTGAGGCCCCCAGTTGTTGGGCTCCTGGACCTGGTGTTGGGGCCCCCAGGGGTTGGGCCCCTGGAACTTGAGTTGGGGCCCCCGGGGATTAGGATCCTGGAGCTATGGTTCGGGCGCTCAGGGGTTGGGCCAATGGAGCTGGTGCTGGGAACACCATGGTTTGGGCCCCTGGAGCTGGGTTTGGGGACCCGGGTGTTAGGCCCCTAGAGCTATGGTTCGGCGCTCACGGGCTGGGCCCCTAGAGCTGGTGTTGGGGCCCCCAGGGGTTGGGCCCCTGCAGCTGGTTTTGGGGCCCCCAGGGATTAGGCCCCTGCAGTTATGGTTCGGACGCTCAGGGTTTGGGCCCTTGCAGCTGGGGTATGGGCCCCGAGGGGTTAGGCCCCTGGAGCTATGGTTCGGTCGCTCAGGGGTTTGAGCCCTGGAGTTGGTGTTGGGGCCCCCAGGGATTATGCCCCTGGAGGTATTGTTCGGGCGCTCAGGGGTTGGGCTCCTGGAGCTGGTGTTTTGGCCCCCAGGGTTAGGCCCCTGGAGCTGGTGTTGGGGCTCCGGGGTTAGGCCCCTGGAGCTATGGTTCGGGCGCTCAGGGATTGGACCCTTTGGACTGAGGTTCGGGAGCCCAGGGGTTAGGCCCCTGGAGCTATGATTAGGGCGCTCAGGGATTGGGCCCCTGGAGCTGGTGTTGGGGCCCCCAGGGACTGGGCCACTGGAGCTGGTGTTGGGGCCCCCAGGGGTTGGGCTCCTGGAGCTGGTGTTAGGGCCCTCAGGAGTGAGGCCCTTGGAGCTGGTGTTGGGGCCCCCGGGTTTAGGCCCCTGGAGCTATGGTTCGGGCGCTCAGGGGTTCGGCCCCGAAAGCTGGTGTTGGGGCCCCCAGGGGTTGGGCCTCTGGAGCTGGTGTTGGGGCCCCCAGGGGTTAGGCCCCTGAAGCTATGGTTCGGGTGATCAGGGGTTGGGCCCCTGGAGCTGGTGTTGGGGCCCCCAGGGGTGGGCCCCTGGAGCTGGTGTTCGGGCCCCCAGGGTTTGTGCCCCTGGAGCTGTTGTTGGGGCCACAGGGGTTAGGCCACTGGAGCTATGGTTCGGGCGCTCAGGGGTTGAGCCCCTGGAGCTGGTGTTGGGGAGCTCAGGGGTTGGGCCACTGGAGCTGGTGTTGGGGCCCCCAGGGGTTGGGCCCCTGGAGCTATGGTTCGGGCGCTCAGGGGTTGGGCTCCTGTAGATGGTGTTTCAGCCCCCTGGTGTTGGGCCCCTGGAGCTGTGGTTGGGGCCTCCAGGGGTTAGACCCCTGGAGCAATGGTTTGGGCGCTCAGGGGTTGGGCCCTTGGACCTGGGTTGTGGGCCCCCAGGGGTTAGGCCCCTGTAGCTATGGTTCGGGCGCTCAGGATTTCGGCCACTGGAGCTGGTGTTGGGTCAACCAGGGGTTCGGCCCTTGGAGCTGGTATTGGGGCCCTAGGGGTTAGGCCCCTGGAGCTTTGGTTCGGGTGCTCAGGGGTTGGCCCCTGGAGCTGGTGTTGGGGCGCCCAGGAGTTGGGCCCCTGGAGCTGGTGTTGGGGCCCCCGGGGGTTAGGCCCCTGGAGCTATGGTTCGGGCGCTCAGGGGTTGGACCCTTGGAGCTGGGGTTGGCGAGCCCAGGGGTTAGGCCCTTGGAGCTATGGTTAGGGCCCTCAGGGGTTGGGCCCCTGGAGCTGGTGTTGGGGCCCCCAGGGGTTGGGACAATGTAGCTGTTGTTGGGGCCACCAGGGGTTGGGCCCCTGGAGCTGGTGTTGGGGCCCCCAGGGGTGTGGCCCTTAGAGCTATGTTTCGGGCGCTCAGGGGTTGGGCCCCTGGAGCTATGGATCGCGCGCTCTGGGGTTGGGTCCCTGCAGCTGGTGTTGGGGCCCCCAGGGGTTTCGACCCTGGAACTGGTGTTGGGGCCCCCAGGGGTTAGACCCCTGGAGCTATGCTTCGGGCGCTCAGAGGTTGGGCCCCTGGAGCTGGTGTTGCGGCCCCCAGGGGTTGGGCCCCTGGAGCTGGTGCTTGGGTCTCAGGGGTTAGGCCCCTGGAGCTGTGATTCGGGCGCTCAGGGGTTGGGCCCCTGGAGCTGGTGTTGGGGCCCCCAGGGGTTGGGCCGCCAGAGCTGGTGTTGGGGCCCAGAGGTTAGGTCCCTTGAGCTATGGTTCGGGCGCTCAGGGGTTGATCCCCTGGAGCTGGTGTTGGGGCCCCCAGGGGTTGGGCCCCTAGAGCTGGGCTTGTGGCTCCCGGGGGTTAGGCCCCTGGAGCTATGGTTCTGGCCCTCAGGGGTTGGACCCTTGGAGCTGGGGTTGGGGAGCGCAGGGGTTAGGTTTTTGGAGCTATGGTTAGGGCGCTCAGGGTTTGGGCCCCTGGAGCTGGTGTTGGGGCCCCCAGGGCTTGGGCCCCTGGAGCTGGTGTTGGGGCCCCCAGGGGTTGGGCCCCTGGAGCTGGTGTTGGGGCCCCCAGGGGTTGAGCCCCTGGAGCTGGTGTTGGGGCCCCCAGGGGTTGGGCCCCTGGAGCTGGTGTTGGGGCCCCCGGGGGTTAGGCCCCTGGAGCTATGGTTCGGGCGCTCAGGTGTTGGAACCCTGGAGCTGGTGTTGGAGCCCCCAGGGTTTAGGCCCCTGGAGGTATTGTTCGGGAGCTCAGGGGTTGGGCCCCTGGAGCTGGTGTTCGGGCCCCCTGGGGTTAGGCCACTGGAGCTATAGTTCGAGCGCTCAGGGGATGGGCCCCTGGAGCTAGTGTTGGGGCCCCCAGGGGTTTGGCCCATGGAGCTTGGGTGGGGACCCCTAGGGGTTAGGTCCCTGTAGCTATGGTTTGGGCACTCAAGGGTTGGGCCCCTGGAGCTGTTGTTTGAGCCCCCAGGGGTTTGGCCCCTGAAGGTATTGTTCGGGCGCTCAGGGGTTGGGCCCCTGGAGCTGGTGTTGGGCCCCAGGGGTTAGGCCCCTGGAGCTATGGATCGGGCGCTCAGGGATTGGACCCTTGGGGCTGGTGTTGGGGCCCCCAGGCGTTGGGCCCCTGGAGCTGGTGTTGGGGCCCTCAGGGGTTGGGCCCCTAAAGCTGGTGTTGGGGCCCCCAGGGGTTGGGCCCCTGGATCGGGTGTTGGGGCCCCCAGGGGTTAGGCCCCTGGAGCTATGGTGCGGGTGCTCAGGATTTGGTCCCCTGGAGCTGGTGTTGGGGCCCCCAGGGGTTGGGCCACTGGAGCTGGTGTTGGAGCCCCCAGGCGTTGGGCCCCTGGAGCTGGTGTTGGGTCCCTCAGGGGTGAGGCCCTTGGAGCTGGTGTTGGGGCCCCCGGGTTTAGGCCCCTGGAGCTATGGTTCGCTCGCTCAGGGATTGGACCCTTGGGGCTGGGGTTCGGAGCCCAGGGGTTAGGCCCTTGGAGCTATGGTTAGGGCGCTCAGGGGTTGGGCCCCTAAAGCTGGTGTTGGGGCCCCCAGGGGTTGGGCCCCTGGATTTGGTGTTGGGGCCCCCAAGGGTTAGGCCCCTAGAGCTATGGTTCGGGAACTCAGGGGTTGGGCCCCTGGAGCTGGTGTTGGGGACCCCGGGTTTAGACCCCTGGAGCTATGGTTCGGGCGCTCAAGGGTTGGGCCAATGGAGGTGGTGTTGGGGCCCCCAGGGTTCGGCCTCTGGAGCTTGGTTTTGGGCCCCCAGGGGTTAGGCCTCTGGAGCTATGATTCGGGCGCTCAGGGGTTGGTCTCCTTGAGCTGGTGTTGGGGCTCCCAGTGGTTGGGCCCCTGGAACTGGGGTTTGGGCCCCCTGGGGTTAGGCCCCTTGAGCTATGGTTCGGGCGCTAAGGGGTTTAACCCTTGGAGCAGGGGTTGGGGAGCCCAGGGGTTTTGCCCTTGGAGCTATGGTTAGGGCTCTCAGCGGTTGGGCCCCTGGAGCTGGTGTTGGGGCCCCCAGGGGTTGGGCCACTGGAGCATTTGTTGAGACCCCCATTGGTTGGGCCCCTGGAGTTGGTGTTTGTGCCCCCAGGGGTGAGGCCTCGGGAGCTATGGTTCGGGCGCTCACGGGTTGGGCCCCTGGAGCTGGTGTTGGGGCCCCCAGGGGTTGGGCCCCTGGAGCTGGGGTTGGGGCCCCCGGGGTTCGGCCCCTGGAGCTATGGTTCGGGCGCTCAAGTGTTGGGCCCTTGGAGCTGGTGTTGCGGCCCCCAGGGGTTATGCCCCTGGAGGTATTGTTCGGGCGCTCAGGGGTTGGGCCCCTGGAGCTGGTGTTGGGGCCCCCAGGGGTTAAGCCCCTGGAGCTATGTTTCGGGAACTCAGGGGTTGGGCCCCTGGAACTGGGGTCGAGCACCCCAGGGGTTGGGCCCCTGGAGCTGGGGTTGGGGCTCTCGGGGGTTAGGCACTTGGAGCTATGTTTCGGGCGCTCAGGGGTTGGGCCCCTGGAGCTATGGTTAGGGCGCTCAGCAGTTGTTCCCCTGGAGCTGATGTTGGGGCCCGCATTGGCTGGGGCACTGGAGCTGGTGTTCGGGCCCTCCGGGGTTGGGACCGTGGCGCTGGTGTCGGGGCCCCCAGGGGTGAGGCCCCTGGAGCTGTGGTTCGGGCGCTCAGTGGTTGGGCCCCTGGAGCTATGATTTGGTCGCAATGGGGTTGGGCCGCTGTAGCTGGTGTTGGGGCCCCCATGGGTTGGGCCCGTGGAGCTGGGGTTGGAGTCCCCGGGGTTTAGGCCAGTGGAGTTATGGTTCGGGCGCTCAGAGGTTGGGCCTTTGGAGCTGGGGTGGAGGCCCCCAGGGGTTAGGCCCCTGGAACAATGGTTCGGGCTCTCAGGGGTAGGGCCCCTGGAGCTGGTGTTGGGGCCTCCAGGGGTTCGGACCCTGGAGCTGGTGTTGGGGCCCCCAGGGGTTAGGTTCCTGGAGTTACGGTTCGGGCGCTCAGGGGTTGGGCCCTTGGAGCTGGGGTGGGGGCCACCAGGGGTTAGGCCCCTGGAGCTATGGTTCGGGCGCTCTGGGGTTGGGCCCCTGGAGCTGGTGTTGGGGCCCCAGGGTTTGGGCTCCTGGAGCGGGTGTTTGAGCCCCCAGGGGTTGGGCCACTGGAACTGAGATTGGGTCCCCCGGGGGTTAGGCCAATGGAGCTATGGTTCGGGCGCTCAGGGTTTGGGCCCTTGGAGCTGGAGTGTGGGCCCCGAGGGGTTACGCCCCTGGAGCTATGGTTCGGGCACTCAGGGGATGGGCCCTTGGAGCTGGGGTGGGGGCCCCCACGTGTTAGGCCCCTGGAGCTGGTGTTGGAGCCTCCAGGGGTTGGGCCGCTGGAGCTTGGTTTTGGGCACCCGGGGGTTAGGCCCCTGGAGCTATGGTTCGGGCGCTAAGGGGTCGGGCACCTAGAGCTGGTGTTGGGGCCCCCAGGGGTTGGGCTCCTGGAGCTGGTGTTCGGGCCCCTAGGGGTTGGGCACCTGGAGCTGGTGTTGGGTCCCCCAGCGGTTGGGTCCCTGGTGCTGGGGTTGGGGCCACCTGAGGTTAGGCACCTCGAGCTATGGTTCGGGCGCTCAGGGGTTGGGCCCCTAGAGCTGGTGTTGGGGTCCCTAGGGCCTGGGCCCCTGGAGCTGAGGTTGGGGCCCCCAGGGGTTAGGCCCCTGGAGGTATGGTTCGGGCGCTCAGGGGTTGGGCCCCTGGTGCTGGGGTGGGGATCCCCAGGGGTTAGGCCCCTGGAGCTACGCTTCGGGCGCTCAGGGATTGGACCCTTGGTGCTCTGCTGGGGGTCCCTAGGGGATAGGCCCCTTTAGCTATGGTTCGAGCGCTCAAGGGTTGGGCCCCTGGAGCTGGTGTTGGGGCCCCCAGGAGTTGTGCCCCTGGAGCTATGGTTCAGGCGCTCAGGGGTTGGGCCCCTGGAGCTGGTGTTGGAGCCCACAGGGGTTAGGCGCCTGGAGCTAGTGTTGGGGCCCCAGGGGTTAGGCCCCTGGAACTATGGCTCGGGGGCTCAGGGTTTGGGCCCCTGGAGCTGGTGTTGGGGCCCCCAGGGCCTAGGCCACTGGAGCTGACATTGGGGCCCCCAGAGGTTAGGCCCATGGAGGTATGGTTCGGGTGCTCAGGGGTTGGGCCCCTGGTGCTGGGGTGATGGCCCCCAGGGGTTAGGCCCCTGGAGCTATGGTTCGGGCGCTCAGGGGTTGGGCCTCTGGACCTCGGGTCGAACGCCCCAGGGGTTGGGCCCCTGGAGCTGGTGTTGGGGCCCCCAGGGGTTAGACCCCTGGAGGTATTGTTCGGGCGCTCAGGGGTTGGGCCCCTGTAGCTGGTGTTGGGGCCCTCAGGGGTTGAGCCCCTGGAGTTGGGGTTGGGGCCCCCAGGAGTTGAGCCCCTGGAGCTGGTGTTGGGGCCCCAGGGGTTAGGCCCCTGGAGCTATGGTTTGGGCGTTCAGGGGTTGGGCCCCTGGAGCTGTAGTTGGGGCCCCAGGGGTTCGGCCCCTGGATCTGGTGTTGGGGCCCCCAGGGGTTAGGACCCTGGAGCTATGGTCCGGGCGCTCAGGGGTTGGGCCCTTGGAGCTGGGGTTGGGGCCCCCAGGGGTTAGGCCCCTGGAGCTGTGGTTCGGGCGCTCAGGGGTTCGGCCCTTGGAACTGCGGTGGGGGCCCCCAGGGGTTAGGCCCCTGGAGCTATGGTTCGGGCGATCACTGGTTGTGCCCCTGGATCTGGTGTTGGGGCCCCCAGGGGTTAGGCCCCTGGAGGTATTGTTCGGGCGCTGAGGGGTTGGGCCCCTGGAGCTGGTGTTGGGGCCCCCAGAGGTTAGGCCACTGGAGCTATGGTTCGGGCGCTCAGGGGTTCGGCCCCTGGAGCTGGTGTTGGGGCCCCCACGGGTTCGGCCGCTGGAGCTATGGTTCGGGCACTCTGGGGTTGGGCCCCTGGAGCTGGTGTTGGGGCCCCCAGGGCTTAGGCCCGTGGAGCTATGGTTCGTGCGCTCAGGGGTTGGGCCCCTGGAGCTGGTGTTGTGGCCCCCAGGGGTTGTGCCCCTGAAGCTGGTGTTGGCCCCCCAAGGTTTAGGCCCCTGGAGCTATGGTTCAGGGGCTCAGAGGTTGGGCCCCTGGAGCTATGGTTCGGGCGCTCAAGGGTTGGGCACCTGGAGCTGGTTTTGGGGCCCCCAGTGGTTGGGCCCCTGGAGCTGGTGTTGACGCCCCAGGGGTTAGGCCCCTGCAGCTATGGTTCGGGCACTCAGGGTTTGGGCCCCTGGAGCAATGGTTCGGGCACTCAGGGGTTGGGACCCTGGAGCTGGTGTTGGGGCCCCCAGGGACTGAGCCCCTGGAGCTCGTGTTGGGGCCCCCAGGGGTTTGGCCCCTGGAGCTATGGTTCGGGCGCTCAGGTGTTCGGCCCCTGGAGCTGGTGTTGGGGCCCCCAGGGGCTGAGCCCCTGGAGCTGGTGTTTGGGCCACCAGGGGTTAGGCCCCTGGAGCTATGGTTCGGGCGATCTAGGTTTCGGCCCCTGGAGCTATGGTTCCGACGCTCAGGGGTTGGGCCTCTGGAGCTGGTGTTGGGGCCCCCAGGGATTCGGCCCATTGGAGCTGGTGCTGGGGACCCTAGGGGTTAGGCCCCTGGAGCTATGGTTTGGGCGCTCAGGGGTTGGGCCCTTGGAGGTAGGGTTGGGGCCCCCGGGGGTTAGGCCCCTGGAGCTATGGTTCGGGCGCTCAGGGGTTGGGCCCCTGGAGCTGGTGTTGAGGCCCCCAGGAGTGAGGCCCCTGGAGCTATGGTTCGGGCTCTCAGGGGTTGGGCCCCTGCAGCTGGTGTTGGGGCCCCCAGAGGTTGGACCCCTGGAGCTGGTGTTGGGGCCCCCAGGGGTTAGGCCCGTGGACCTATGGTTCGGGCGCTCAGGGGTTGGGCCCCTGGAGCTGGTGTTGGTGCCCCCAGGGGTTGGGCCCCTGGAGTTCGGGTTGGAGCCCCCAGGGTTTGGGCCCCTGGAGCTGAAGTTGGGGCCCCAGGGGTTCGGCCCCTGGAGCTGGTGTTGAGGCCCCCAGGGGTTAGGACCCTGGAGCTATGGTTCGGGCGCTCAGGGGTTGGGCCCCTGTAGCTGGTGTTGGGGCTCCCAGGGCCTGGGCCCCTGGAGCTGAGGTTGGGGCCCCCATGGGTTAGGACCCTGGAGCTATGGTTCGGGCGCTCAGGGGTTGGGCCCTTGGAGTTGGGGTGGGGGTCCCTAGCGGTTAGTCCCCTGGAGCTATGGTTCGGGCGCTCAGGGGTTGGGCCCGTGGAGCTGGTGTTGGGACCCCCAGGGTTTAGACCCCTGGAACTATGGTTCGGTCGCTCAGGGTTTGGGCCCCTGGAGCTGGTGTTGGGGCCAGCAGGGGTTCGGCCCCTGGAGTTATGGTTGTGGCGCTTAGGGGTTGGGCCCCTGGAGCTATGGTTCGGGCTCTCAGGGGTTGGGCCTCTGGAGCTGGTGTTGGGGCCCCCAGGGATTGGGCCTCTGGAACTGGTGTTGGGGCCCCCAGGGGTTCGGCCCCTGGAGCTGGTGTTGGGGACCCTGGGGGTTAGGGCCCTGGAGCTATGGTTCGGGTGCTCAGGGGTTGGGCCCCTGGAGCTGGGGTCGAGGGCCCCAGGGGTTGGGCCCCTGGGGCTGGTGTTGAGGCCCGCAGGGGTTAGGCCCCTGGAGCTGTGGTTCGAGCGCTCAGGGGTTGGGCCCCTGGAGCTGGTGTTGGGGCCCCCAGAGGTTGGGCCCCTGGAGCTGGTGCTGAGTCCCAAGGGGTTTAGCGCCTGGAGCTATGGTTCGGGCGCTCAGGGGTTGGGCCCTTGGAGCTGTGGTGGGGGCCCCCAAGAGTTAGGCGCCTGGAGCTATGGTTCGGGCGCTCCGGGGTTGGACCCCTGGAGCTGGTGTTGGGGCCCCCAGAGGTTGGGCCCCTGGAGCTGGTGTTGGGGCCCCAGGGGTTTAGCCCCTGGAGCTATGGTTCGGGCGCTCAGGGGTTGGGCCCTTGGAGCTGGTGTTGTGGCCCCCAGGGGTTGGGCCCCTGGAGCTGGGGTTGGGCCCCCCGGGGGTTAGGCCCCTGGAGCTATGGTTCGGGCGCTGAGGGGTTGAACCCTTGGAGCTGGGGTTGGGAAGCCCAAGGGTTAGGGCCTTTGAGCTATGGTTAGGTCGCTCAGGGGTTAGGCCCCTGGAGCTGGTGTTGGCGCCCCCAGGGGTTGGGCCCCTGGAGCTGGTGTTGGGGCCCCAGGGGTTAGGCCTCTGGAGCTGGTGTTTGGGCCCCCAGGGGTTGAGACCCTGGAGTTGGGGTTGTGGCCCCCAGGGGTTGGGCCCCAGGAGCTGATGTTAGGGTCCCCAGGGATTCGGCACCTGGAGCTGGTGTTGGGGCCCCCAGGGGTTAGGACCCTGGAAATATGGTTCGGGCGCTCAGGGGTTGGGCCCTTGGAGCTGGGGTTGGGGCCCTTTGGGGTTAGGCCCCTCGTGGTATGGTTCGGGAGCTCAGGGGTTGGGCCCCTGGTGCTAGGGTGGGGGCCTCCAGGGGTTAGGCCCCTGGAGCTATGGTTCGTGCGCTCTGGGGTTGGGCCCTTGGAGCTGGGATGGGGGCCTCTAGGGGTTAGGCCCCTGGAGCTATAGATCGGGCGCTCAGGGATTGGCCCCTGGAGCTGGTGTTGGGGCCCCCAGGGGTTTTGGCCCCTGGAGCTAGGGTTCGGTAGCTCAGGGGTTGGGCCTCTGGAGCTGGTGTTGGGGCCCACAGGGGTTCGGCCCCTGGAGCTGGTGTTCGGGCCCCCAGGGGTTGGGCCCCTGGAGCTGGTGTTGGGACCCAGAGGGGTTAGGCCCCTGAAGTTATGGTTCGGGCACTCAGGGGTTGGGTCCTTGGAGCTGGGGTGGGGGCCCCCAGGGGTTAGGCCCATGGAGCTATGGTTCGGGTGCTCAGAGGTTGGGCCCCTGGAGGTGGTGTTGGGGCACACACAGGTTAGGCCCCTGGAGGTATTGTTCGGGGGCTCAGGGGCTGGGCCCCTGGAGCTGGAGTTGGGGCCCCCAGGGGTTAGGCCCCTGGAGCTATGGTTCGGGCGCTCAGGGGTTGGGCCTCTGGAGCTGGTGTTGAGGCCCCCAGAGGTTGGGTCCCTGGAGCTGGTGTTGTTTCCCCAGGGGTTAGGCCCCTGGAACTATGGTTCGGGCGCTCAGGGGTTGGGCCCCTGGAGCTGGTGTTGGGGCCCCCAGGGGTTGGGCCCCTGGAGCTTGGGTTGGGGCCCCAGGGGGTTAGGCCCCTAGAGCTATTGTTCGAGTGCTCAGGAGTTGGGCCCCTGGAGCTGGTGTTGGGGCCCCAGTTGTAATCCCCTGGAGCAATCGTTCGGGCGCTCAGGGGTTCGGCCCCTCGAGCTGGTGTTAGGGCCCCCAGGGTTCAGCCCCTGGAGCTGGTATTGGTGCACCCAGGTGTTAGGACCCTGGAGCTATGATTTGGGCGCTCAGGTGTTGGGTCCTTGGAGAAGGGGTTTGGGCCCCCAGGCGGTAAACCCCTGGATCTATGGTTCGGGCGCTCAGGGGTTGGGCCCTGGGAGCTCTGGTAGGGGCCCCCGAGGGTTAGGCCCGTGGTGCTACGTTTCGGGCGCTCAGGGGTTGGGCCCTTGGAGCTAGGGTGGGGGCCCCCAGGGGTTAGGGCCCTGGAGCTATGGTTCGGGCGCTTAGGGGTTGGGCCCCTGGAACTGGTGTTGAGGTCCCCAGGGGTTAGGCCCCTGGAGGTTCTGTTCGGGCGCTCAGGGGTCGGTCCACTGGAGCTGGTTTTGGGGTTCCCAGGGTTTAGGCCCCTGGAGCTATGGTTCGGGCGCTCAGGAGTTGGGCTGCTGGAGCTGGTGTTGGGGCCCCCAGGGGTTGGGCCGCTGAGGCTGGGGTTGGGGCCCCCGTAGGTTAGGCCCCTGGAGCTATGGTTCTGGGGCTCAGGCGATGGGCCCTTGGAGCTGGGGTGGGGGCCCGCAGGGGTTAGGCCCCTAGAGCTATGGTTCGGGCGCTCATTGGTTGGGCCCCTGGCGCTGGTATTGGGGCTCCCAGGGGTTATGCCCCTGGTGGTATTGTTCGGGCGCTCAGGGGTTGGGAACTTGGAGCTAGGGTCGAGATCCCCAGGGGTTGCGCCCCTGAATCTGGTGTTAGTTCCCCCAGGGTTTAGGCCCCTGGAACTATGGTTCGGGCGCTCAGGGGTTGGGCCCTTGGAGCTGGGGTTGGGGACCCCAGGGGTTGGGCCCCTGAAGCTGGTGTTGAGGCCCCCAGGAGTTGGGCTCCTGGAGCTGGTGTTGGAGTCCCCAGGGGTTAGGCCCCTGGAGCTATGGATCGGGCGTTCAATGGTTGGGCCCCTGGATCTGGTGTTCGGGCCCCCAGACGTTGGTCCCCTGGAGCTGGGGTTAGGGCCCCCGGGGGTTAGGCCCCTGGAGCTATGGTTCGGGCACTCAGGGTTTGGGCCCTTGGAGCTGGGGTCGAGGGCCCCAGGGGTCTGGCCCCTGGAGCTGGGGTTGGGGCCCCCGGGGGTTGGGCCCCTGGAGCTATGGTTCGGGAGCTCAAGGGTTGTGCCCTTGGAGCTGTGGTGGGGGCCCCCAGGGGTTCGGCCCCTGGAGCTATGGTTCTGGGGCTCAGGGGTAGGGCGCCTGGAGCTGGTGTTGGGGCCCCCAGGGTTTGGGCCCTTGGAGCTGGTGTTGGGGCCCCAGGGGTTAGGCCCCTGGAGCTTTGGTTCGGGCGCTCAGGGGTTGGGCCCTTTGAACTGGTTTTGGGGCCCCCGGGGGTTAGGCCCCTGGAGCTATGGTTCGGGCTCTCAGGGGTTGGACCCCTGGAGCTGGGGTCGTGGGCCCCAGGGGTTGGGTCCCTGGAGCTGGGTTTGGGCCCCCCGGGGGTTAGGCCCCTGGAGGTATTGTTCGGGCGCTCAGGGGTTGGGCCCCTGGAGCTGTTGTTGGGGTCCCCAGGGGTTAGGCCCCTGGAGCTGTGGTTCAGGCGCTCAGGGGTTGGGCCCGTGGAGCTGGTGTTGGGGCCCCCAGGGGTTGGGCCCTTGGAGCTGGGGTTGGGGCCCCCAGGGGTTAGGCCCCTGGAGCTGTGGTTCGGGCACTCAGGTGTTCGGCCCCTGGAGCTGGTGCTGGGGCCCCTATGGGTTTGGCCCCTGGAGGTATTGTTCGGGCGCTCAGGGGTTGAGGCCCTGGAGCTGGTATTGGGGCCCCCAGGGGTTGGGCTCCTGGACCTGGTGTTGGGGCCCCCAAGGGTTGGGCTCCTGGAGCTGATGTTGGGACCTCCAGGGGTTAGGCCCCTGGAGCTATGGCTCGGGCGCTCAGGGGTTGGGCCCCTGGAGCTGGGGTTGGGGCCCCCAGGGGTTAGGCCCCTAGAGCTATGGTTCGGGCGCTCAGGGGTTGGGCCCCTGGAGCTATGGTTCCGGCGCTCAGGGGTTGGGCCCCTAGAGGTGGTGTTGGGGCCCCCAGGGGTTCGGCCCCTGGAGCTGGTGTTGGAGCCCCTAGGGGTTAGGCCCCTGGAGCTATGGTTAAAGCGCTCAGGGGTTTGCCCCGTGGAGCTATGGTTCGGGCGCTCTGGGTTTGGGCCCCTGGAGGTGGTGTTGGGGCCCCCAGGGGTTGAGCTCCTGGAGCTGGTGTTGGGGCCCCCAGGGGTTGGGCCCATGGAGCTGGGGTTGGAGTCCCCGGGGGTTAGGCCCCTGGAGCTATGGTTCGGGCGCTCAGGGGTTGCGCCCCTGGAGCTGGTGTTGTGGCACCCAGGGGTTGGGCCCCTGGAGCTCGGGTTGGGGCCCACAGGGGTTAGGCCCCTAGTGCTATGGTTCTGGCGCTCAGGGGTTGGGCCCTTGAAGCTGGGATTGAAGCCCCGGGGGTTAGTCCCCTGGAGCTATGGTTCGGGTGCTCAGGGGTTGGACCCCTGGAGCTGGGGTAGAGGGCCCCTGTGGTTGGGAACCTGCAGCTGGGGTTGGGGCCTCCGGGGTTTAGGACCCTGCAGCTATGGTTCGGGCGCTCAGGGGTTGGGAACTTGGAGCTAGGGTCGAGATCCCCAGGGGTTGCGCCCCTGAATCTGGTGTTAGTTCCCCCAGGGTTTAGGCCCCTAGAACTATGGTTCGGGCGCTCAGGGGTTGGGCCCTTGGAGCTGGGGTTGGGGACCCCAGGGGTTGGGCCCCTGAAGCTGGTGTTGAGGCCCCCAGGAGTTGGGCTCCTGGAGCTGGTGTTGGAGTCCCCAGGGGTTAGGCCCCTGGAGCTATGGATCGGGCGTTCAATGGTTGGGCCCCTGGATCTGGTGTTCGGGCCCCCAGACGCTGGTCCCCTGGAGCTGGGGTTAGGGCCCCCGGGGGTTAGGCCCCTGGAGCTATGGTTCGGGCACTCAGGGTTTGGGCCCTTGGAGCTGGGGTCGAGGGCCCCAGGGGTCTGGCCCCTGGAGCTGGGGTTGGGGCCCCCAGGGGTTAAGCCCCTGGAGCTATGGTTCGGGCGCTCAGGGGTTTTGCCCTTGGAGCTGGGGTGAGGGCTCCCAGGGGTTAGGCCCCTGGAGCTATGGTTCGTTCTCTCAGGGGTTGGGCCCCTGGAGCTGGTGTTGGGGCCCCCAGGGTTTAGGCTCCTGGAGGTATTGTTTGGGCGCTCAGGGGTTGGGCCCCTGTAGCTGGAGTTGGGACCCCCAGGAGTCAGGCCCCTGGAGGTATTGTTCGGGCACTCAGGGGTTGGGCCCCTGGAGCTGGTGTTGGGTCCCCCAGGGGTTAGGTCCCTGGAGGTATTGTTAGGGCGCTGAGGGGTTAGACCCCTGGAGCTGGTGTTGGGGCCCCCAGGGGTTGGGCCCCTGGAGCTGGTGTTGGGGCCCCCAGGGGTGAGGCCCCTGGAGCTATGGTTCGGGCGCTCAGGGGTTCGTCCTCTGGAGCTATCGTTCGGGCGCGCAAGGGTTGGGTCCCAGGAGCTGGTGTTGAGACCCCCAGGGTTTCGACCCCTGGAGCTGGTGTTGGGGCCCACAGGGGTTGGGCCCCTGGAGGTTCGTTTGGGTTTCACCGGGGGTTAGGTCCCTAGAGCTATGGTTCGGGCGCTCAGGAGTTGTTCCCTTGGAGCTGGGATGGGGACCCCCAGGGGTTTGGCCCCTGTAGCTGTGGTTCGGGCGCTCAGGTGTTCGGCCCCTGGAGCTGGGGCTGGGGCCCCTATGGGACTGGTCCCTGGAGGTATTGTTCGGGCGCTCAGGGGTTGAGGCCCTGGAGCTGGTGTTGCGGCCCCCAGGGGTTGGGCTCCTCGAGCTGGTGTTGGGGCCCCCAGGGGTTGGGCTCCTGGAGCTGGTGTTGGGGCCTCCAGGGGTTAGGCCCCTAAAGCTATGGCTCGGGCGCTCAGGGGTTGGGCCCCTGGAGCTGGTGTTGGGGCCCCCAGGGGTTAGGCCCCTGGAGCTATGGTTCGGGCGCTCAGGGGTTGGGCCCCTGGAGCTATGGTTCCGGCGCTCAGGGGTTGGGCCCCTGGAGGTGGTGTTGGGGCCCCCAGGGGTTCAGCCCCTTGAGCTCGTATTGGGTCCCCTAGGGGTTAGGCCCCTGGAGCTATGGTTAAAGCGCTCAGAGGTTTGGCCCGTGGAGCTATGGTTCGGGCGCTCAGGGGTTGGGCCTTTGCAGCTGGAGTGGGGGCCCAAAGGGGTTAGGCCTCTGGAGCTATGGTTCGGGCGTTCAGGGGTTGGGCCCCTGGAGCTATGATTCGGGCGCTCAGGGTTTGGGCCCCTGGAGCTGGTGTTGTGGCCCAAAGGGGTTCGGCCCCTGGAGGTGGTGTTGAGGGCCCCAGGGGTTAGGCCCCTGGAGCTATGGTTCGAGCGCTCGGGGTTGGGCCCCTGGAGCTGGTGTTGGGGCCCCCAGGGGTTAGGCCCCTGGAGGTATTCTTCGGGCGCTCAGGGGTTGGGCCCTTGGAGCTGGGGTGTGGGCCACCAGGGGTTAGGCCCCTGGAGCTATGGTTCGGACGCTCAGGGGTTGGGCCCTTGGAGCTGGGGTTGGGGCCCCCGGGGGTTAGGCCTCTGCAGCTGGTGCTGTTGCCCCCACGGGTTAGGCCCCTGGAGCTATGGTTTGGGCGCACAGGGGTTGGGCCCTTGGAGCTATGGTTCGGGTGCTCAGGGATTGGGCCCCTATAGCTGGTGTTGGGGCCCTCAGGGCTTGGGCCCCTGGAGCTGGTGTTGGGGCCCGCAGAGGCTAGGCCCCTGGAGCTTTGGTTCGGGCACTCAGGGTTTGAGCCCTTAGAGCTGGGGTTGGGGCCCCCGGGGGTTGGGCCCCTGGAGCTATGGTTCGGGCGCTCAGGGGTTGAGCCCCTGGAGCTGGGGTCGAGGGCCCCAGGGGTTGGGCCCCTGGAGCTGAGGTTGGGGCCCCCGGGTGTTAGGCTCCTGGAGCTATAGTTCGGGCGCTAAATTGTTGGGCCCGTGGAGCTGGTGTTCGTGCCCCTAGGGGTTGGGCCCCTGCAGCTGGGTTCGGGGCCCCTAGTGGTTACGCTCCTGTAGCTATGGTTCGGGCGCTTAGGGGTTGGGCCCTTGGAGCTGCGGTTAGGGCCCCCAGGGGTTAGGCCCCTGGAGCTATGGTTCGGGCACTCAGGGTTTGGGCCCCTAGAGCTGGGGTCGAGGGCCCCAGCGGTTGGGCCCCTGGAGCTGGGGTTGGGCCCCCGTGGGTTACCCCTGGAGCTATGGTTCGGGCGCTCAGGGGTTGGACCCTTGGAGCTGGGGTTGGGGCCCCCGGGGGTTAGGCCCCTGGAGCTATGGTTCGGGCCTTCAGGGGTTGGGCCCCTGGAGCTGGCGTCGAGGGCCCCAGGGGTTGGGCCCCTGGAGCTGGGGTTGGGGCCCCCAGGGGTTAGGCCCCTAGAGCTATGGTTCGTGCACTCAGGGGTTGGGCCCCTGGAGCTGGTGTTGCGGCCATCAGGGGTTGGGCCCCTGGAGCTGTGGTTGGGGCCCCCAGGGGTTCGGCCCCTGGAGCTGGTGTTGGGGCACCCAGGGGTTAGGCCCCTGGAGCTCTGGTTCGGGCGCTCAGGGGTTGGGCTGTTGGAGCTGGGGTTTTGCCCCCGGGGGTTCGGCCCCTGGAGCTAGGGTTCGGGCGCTCAGGGGTTGGGCCCCTGTAGCTGAGGTCGAGGGCCCCAGTGGTTGGGACCCTGGATCTGGGGTTGGGTCCCCCGGGGGTTAGGCCCCTGGAGCTATGGTTCGGGCGCTCAGGGGTTGGGACCCTGGAGCTGGTGTTCGGGCCACCAGGGGTTGGGCCCCTGGAGCTATTGTTGGGGCCGCCAGGGGTTAGGCCCCTGGAGCTTTGGTTCGGGCGATGAGGGGTTGGGCCCTTGGAGCTGGGGTTTGTTCCCCTGGGGTTGGGCCCCTGGAGCTGGTGTTAGGGCCCCCAGGGTTTGTTATCCTGTAGCTGGTGTTGGGGACCCCAGGGGTTGGGCTCCTGCAGCTCGTGTTGCGGAGCCCAGGGGTTAGCCCCTTGAAACTATGGTTCAGGCGTTCAGGGGTTGGGCCCCTGGAGCTATGGTTCGGGCGCTCCGGGGTTGGGCCCCTGGAGCTGGTGTTGGGGCCCCAAGAGGTTCGGCGCCTGGAGCTGGTGTTGGGGACCCCAGGGGTTAGGCCCCTGGAGCTATGGTTCGGGAGCTAAGAGCTTGGGCCCTTGGAGCTGGGGTTGGAGCCCCCGGGGGTTAGGCCCCACGGAGCTGGGGCTGGGTCCCCCTGGATTTAGGCTCCTGGAGCTATTGTTCGGGCACTCAGGGGTTGGGCCCTTGGAGCTGGGGTCGAGGGCACTAGGGGTTGGGCCCCTGGAGCTATGGTTCGGACGCTCAGGGGTTGGGCCCCTGTAGCTGAGGTCGAGGGCCCCAGTGATTGGGCCTCTGGAGCTGGGGTTGGGGCCCCCGGGGGTTAGGCTCCACGGAGCTGGGGCTGGGTCCCCCTGGATTTAGGCTCCTGGAGCTATTGTTCGGGCACTCAGGGGTTGGGCCCTTGGAGCTGGGGTCGAGGGCACTAGGGGTTGGGCCCCTGGAGCTGGTGTTGGGGCCGCCAGGGGTTAGGCCCGTAGAGCTATGGTTCGGGCGTTCAGGGGTTGGGCCCGTGGAGCTGGTGTCGGGGCCCCAGGGGTTAGGCCTCTGGAGCTATGGTTCGGGCTCTCAGGAGTTGGGCCCCTGGAGCTGGTGTTGCGGCCCCCAGGGGTTGGGCCCCTGGAGCTGGTGTTGGGGCCCCCAGAGGTGGGCCCCTGGAGCTGGTGTTGAGGCCCCAAGGGTTAGGCCCCTGGAGCTATGGTTCGGGCGTTCAGGGGTTGGGCCCTTGGAGCTGGGATTGGGGCCCCCAGGGGTTTAGGCCCTGTAGCTATGGTTCGGGCGATCAGGGGTTTTGCCCCTGGAGCTGGTGTTGGGGCCCCCAGGGGTTGGGCCCCTGTAGCTGGGGTAGAGATCCCCTTGGGTTAGGCCCCTGGAGCTATGGTTCGGGCGCTCAGGGGTTGGACCATTGGAGCTGGGGTTGGGGAGCCCAGAGGTTAGGCCCTTGAAGCTATTTTTAGGGCGCTCAAGGATTGGGCCCCTGGAGCTGGTGTTGGGACCCCCAGGGGTTGGTCCACTGACATGGTGTTGGGGCCCCCAGGGGTTGGACCACTGGAGCTGGTTTTGGAGCCCACAGAGGTTAGGCCCTTGGAGCTATGGTTCGGGCGCTCAGGGGTTGGGCCCCTGGAGCTGGTGTTGGGTCCCCCAGGGGTTGGGCCTCTGGAGCTGGGGTTGGGGTCCCCGGGGGTTATGCCCCTGGAGCTATGGTTCAGGCACTCAGGAGTTGCGCCCTTGGAGCTCGGGTCGAGTTCCCCACGGGTTGGGTCCCTGGAACTGATGTTGGAGCCCTCAGGGGTGAGGCACCTGGAGCTATGGTTCAGGCGCTCAGGGGTTGGCCCCCTGGAGCTGGTGTTGGGGCCCCCAGGGGTTAGGCACCTGGAGCTATGGTTCGGGCGCTCAGTGGTTGATCCCGTGTAGCTAGGGTTCGGGCGCTCAGGGGTTCGGCCCCTGGAGCTGGTGTTGAGGCACCCAGGGGTTCGTTCCCTGGAACTGGTGTTGGGGACCCTAGGGCTTAGGCCTCTAGAGCTATGGTTCGGGCGCTCAGGGGTTGGGCCCTTTGAGCTGGGGTTGGGGCCCCCGGGGGTAAGGCTCCTGGAGCTATGGTTCGGGAGCTCAGAGGTTGGGCTCCTGGAGCTATGGTTCGGGCGCTCAGGGGTTGGGCCCCTGGAGCTGATTTCGAGGGCTCCAGGGGTTGGGCCCCTGGAGCTGAGGTTCGGGACGCCGGTGGTTAGGCCCCTGGAGCTATGGTTCGGGCGCTCAGGGGTTGGGCCCCTGGAGCTGGTGTTGGTGCCACCAGGGGTTGGGCCCCTGGAGCTGGGGCTGGGGCCCCTTGGGCTTAGGCCCCTGGAGCTATTGTTCGGGCGCTCAGGGGTTGGGCACCTGGAGCTAGTGTTGTGGCCCACAGGGGTTTGGCCCCTGGAGCTGGGGTTGGGGCTCCCAGGGGTTAGTCCCCTGAAGCTATGGTTCGGGCGCTCAGGGGTTGGGCCCCTGGACCTTCTGTTGGCGCCCCAGGGGTTAGGTCCCTGGAGCTATGGTTCGGGCGCTCAGGGGCTGGGCCTCTGGAGCTGTTGTTGGGGCCCCCAGGGGTTGGGCCCCTGGAGCTGGTGTTGGGGCCCCCAGGGGTTGGACCCCTGGAGCTGGTGTTGGGGTCCCAAGGGTTAGGCCCCTGGAGCTATGGTTCGGGCACTCAAGAGTTGGGCCCTTGGAGTTGGGGTCGAGGGAACTAGGGGTTGGGCCCCTGGAGCTGGTGTTGGGGCCGCCAGGGGTTAGGCCCCTGGAGCTATAGTTCGGGCGCTCAGGGTTTGGGCCCCTGGAGCTGGTGTTGTCTCCCCAGGGGTTAGGTTCCTGGAGCTATGGAACGGACTCTCAGGGGTTGGAGCCCTGGAGCTGTTATTGGGGCCCCCAGGGGTTGGGAACCTGGAGCTGGTGTTAGGGCCCAAGGGGATAGGCCCCTGGAGCTATGTTTCGGGCGCTCAGTTGTTGGGCCTTAAGAGCTGGGGTTGGGGCCCCCAGGGGTTAGGCCCCTGGAGCTGTGATTCGGGCGCTCAGGAGTTGGACCCCTGGAGCTGGTGTTGGGGCCCCAGGGGTTAGGTCCCTGGAGCTACGGTTCGGGCGCTCAGGGGCTGGGCCTCTGGAGCTGGTGATGTGTCCCCCAGGGGTTGGGCCCCTGGAGCTGGTTTTGGGGCCCCAGGGGTTAGGCCCCTGGAGCTGGGGTTGGGGCCCCTAGGAGTTAAGCCCCTGGAGCTATGGTTCGAGCGCTCAGGGGTTGGGCCCTTGGAGCTGAGGTCGAGTTCCCCAGGGGTTGGGCCCCTGGAGCTGGTGCTAGGGCCCCCAGGGGTTGGACCCCTGGAGCTGGAGTTGGGGCCCCCACGGGTTAGGCCCCTGGAGCTATGGTTCCGGCGCTCAGGGGTTGGGCCCCTGGAGCTGGTATTGGGGCCCCCAGGGGCTGGGCCCCTGGAGCTGGTGTTGGGGGCCCCCAGGGTTTAGGTCCCTGGAGTTATTGTTCGGGCGCTCATGGGTTGAGCCGCTGGAGCTGGTGTTGGGGCTCCCAAGGGTTAGGCCCCTGGAGCTATGGTTCAGTCGCTCAGGTGTTGGGCCCCTGGAGCTGGTGTTGAGGCCCCCAGGGGTTAGGCCCCTGGAGCTATGGTTCCGGCGCTCAGGGGTTGGGCCCCTGGAGCTGGTATTGGGGCCCCCAGGGGCTGGGCCCCTGGAGCTGGTGTTGGGGGCCCCCAGGGTTTAGGTCCCTGGAGTTATTGTTCGGGCGCTCATGGGTTGAGCCGCTGGAGCTGGTGTTGGGGCCACCAAGGGTTAGGCCCCTGGAGCTATGGTTCGGTCGCTCAGGTGTTGGGCCCCTGGAGCTGGTGTTGAGGCCCCCAGGGGTTAGGCCCCTGGAGCTGGTGTTCGGTCCCCAGGGGTTAGGCCCCTGGAGCTATGGTTCGGGCGCTCTTGGGTTGGGCCCCATGAGCTGGTGTTGGGGCCCCCAAGGTTTGGGCTCCTGGAGCTGGTGTTGGGGCCCCCAGGGGTTGGGCCCCTGGAGCTGGTGTTGGGGCCCCCAGGCGTCAGGCCCCTGGAGCTATGGTTCGGGCGCTCAGGAGTTGGGCCCCTGGTGCTGCTGTTGGTGCCCCCAGAGATTGGGCTTCTGCAGCTGGTGTTGGGGCCCCCAGGGGTTAGGCCCCTGGAGCTATGGTTCGGGCGCTCAGGGTTGGGCCCCTGGAGGTGATATTGGGGCCCCCAGTTGTTGGGCCCCTGGAGCTATGGTTCAGGCGCTCAGGGGTTGGGCCCCTGGAGCTAGGGTTGGGGCCCCCAGGGGTTAGGCCCGAGGAGCTATGGTTCCGGCGCTCAGGGGTTGGGCCACTGGAGCTGGGGTTGGGGCCCCCAGGGGTTAGGCCCCAGGAGCTATGGTTCAGGCGCTCAGGGGTTGGGCCCCTGGAGCTGGGGTGGGGGCCCCCAGGGGCTAGGCCCTTGGAGCTATGGTTCGGGTGCTCTGGGGTTGAGCCCCTGGAGCTGGTGCTGGGGCCCCCACGGGTTGGGCTCCTAGAGGTATGATTCGGGCTCTCAGGGATTGGGCCCCTGGAACTCGTGTTGGGGCTCCCAGGGGTTAGGCTCCTGGAGCTGTGGTTCGGGCGCTCAGGGGTTGAGCCCCTGGAGCTGGTGTTGGGGCCCCCAGAGATTGGGCTTCTGGAGCTGGTGTTGGGGCCTCCAGGGGTTAGGCCCCTGAAGCTATGGTTCGGGCGCTCAGGGTTGGGCCCCTGGAGCTCGTGTTCGGGCCCCCAGGGGTTGGGCTCCTGGATCTGGTGTTGGGGCCCCCAGGGGTTGGGCCCCTTGAACTGGGGTTGGCGCCCCCGGGGGTTAGGCCCCTGGAGCTATGGTTTGGACGCTCAGGAGTTGGGCCTCTGCAGCTGGTATTGGGGCCCCCAGGGGCTGGGCCCCTGGAGCTGGTGTTGGGGTCCCCCAGCGGTTAGATCCCTGGAGGTATTGTTCGGGCGCTAATGGGTTGAGCCCCTGGAGCTGGTGTTGGGGCCCCCAGGGGTTAGGCCCCTGGAGCTATGGTTCGGGCGCTCAGGGGCTGTTCCCCTGGAGCTATGGTTCGGGCTCTCTTGGTTTGGGCCTCTAGAGCAGCTGTTGGGGCCCCCAGGGGTTGGGCCCCTGGAGCTGGTGTTGGGGCCCCCAGGGGTTGGACCCCTGGAGCTGGTGTTGGGGCCCCCAGGAGTCAGGCCCCTGGAGCTATGGTTCGGGCGCTCAGGTGTTGGGCCCCTGGTGCTGGTGTTGGGGCCCCCAGGTGTTGGGACCCTGGAGCTGGTGTTGGGGCCCCCAGAGGTTAGGCCCCTGGAGATATTGTTCGGGCGCTCAGGGGTTGGGCTCCTGGAGCTGGTGTTGGGGCCCCGAGGGGTTAGGCCCCTGCAGCTAAGTTTCGGACGCTCAGTGTTGGACCCTTGGAGTTGGGGTTGTTGTGCCCAGGGGTTAGGCCCTTGGAGCTATGGTTAGGGTGCTCAGGGGTTGGGCCTCTGGAGCTATGGTTCGGGCGCTCAGGGGTTGGGGCCCTGCAGCTGGTTTTGGGGCCCCCAGGGGTTGGGCTCCTGGAGCTGGTGTTGGGACCCCTAGGGATTGGGCCCCTGGAGCTGGGGTTGGGGCCCCCGGGGTTTAGGCCCTTGGTGCTATGGTTCGGGCGCTCAGGGGTTGGGCTTTTGGAGCTGGGATTCGAGCCCCCAGGGGTTAGACCCCTGGAGCTATGTTTCGGGTGCTCAGGTGTTGGGCCCCTGGAGCTGGGCCCCTGGAGCTGGGGTTGGGGCCCCCAGGGGTTAGGCCCCTGGAGCTATGGTTCGGTCACTCAGGGGTTGGGCCCTTGGAGCTGGGGTGGGGGCCCCCAGGGGTTAGGCCCTTGGAGCTATGGTTCGGGCGCTCTGGGGTTGAGCCAATGGAGCTGGTGCTGGGGCCCCCAGGGGTTGAGCTCCTGGAGGTATGGTTCGGGCTCTCAGGGGTTGGGCCCCTGGAACTCGTGTTGGGGCCCCCAGGGGTTAGGCCCCTGGAGGTATGGTTCGGGCGCTCAGGGGTTGGGCCCCTGGAGCTGGTGTTGCAGCCCCAGGGGTTGAGCTCCTGGAGGTATGGTTCGGGCTCTCAGGGGTTGGGCCCCTGGAACTCGTGTTGGGGCCCCCAGGGGTTAGGCCCCTGGAGGTATGGTACGGGCGCTCAGGGGTTGGGCCCCTGGAGCTATGGTTCGGGCGCTCTGGAGTTACGCCCCTGGAGCTCGGGTTGGGGCCCCCAAGGGTTGGGTCCTTGGAGCTCTGGTTCGGGCGCTCTGGAGTTACGCCCCTGGAACTCGTGTTGGGGCCCCCAGGGGTTAGGCTCCTGGAGCTATGGTTCGGGCTCTCAGGGGTTGGGCCCCTGGAGCTGGTGTTGGGGCCCCCAGGGGTTGGATCCTTGGAGCTGTGGTGGGGGCCCCCAGGGGTTAGGCCCCTGGAGCTATGGTTCGCGCTCTCTGGGGTTGGGCCCCTGGAGGTGGTGTTGGGGCCCCAAGGGGTTGGTCCACTGGAGCTATTTTTCGGGCGCTCTGGTTTTCGTCCCCTGCAGCTGGTTTTGGGGCCCCCAAGGGTTTGGCTCCTGGAGCTGGTGCTGGGGCTCCCAGGGGTTGGGCCCCTGGAGCTAGGGTTGGGGCCCCCAGGGGTTAGGCCCCTGGAGGTATTGTTCTGGCGCTCAGGGGTTGGGCCCCTGGAGCTGGTGTTTGGGCCCGCAGGGGTGAAGCCTCTGAAGCTATGGTTTGGGCGCTCAGGGGTTGGGCCCCTGGAGCTGGTTTTGGGGCCCCAAGGGGTTGGGACCCTGCAGCTGGGGTTGGGACCCTGAGGGGTTAGGCCCCTGGAGCTATGGTTCGGGCGCTCAGGGGTTGGGCCCCTGGAGGTGATGTTGGGGCCCCCAGGGGTTGGACCCTTTGAGCTGGGGTGGGGGACACCAGGGGATAGGCCCCTGGAGCTATGCTTCGAGCGCTCTGGAATTTGGTCCCTGGAGCTGGTGTTGGGGCCCCCAGGGGTTGAGCTCCTGGAGCTGGTGTTGGGACCCCCAGAGGTTGAGCCCTTGGGGGTGGGGTTGTGGCTCCCGGGGGTTAGGCCACTGGAGCTATGGTTCGGGCGCTCAGGGGTTGGGCCCCTGGAGCTGGTGTTGGGGCCCCCGTGGGTTATGCCCTTGGAGCTATGGTTTAAGCGCTCAGGGGTTGGACCCTTGGAGCTGGGGTTTGGGAGCCCAGGCGTTAGGCCTTTGGAGCTATGGTTACGGCCCTCAGGGGTTGGGCCCCTGGAGCTGGTGTTGAGTCCCCCAGCGGTTGGGCCCCTGGAGCTGGTGTTGTGGCCCCAAGGGGTTGGGCTCCTGGAGCTGGTGTTTCGGCCCCCAAGGGTTGGGCCTCTGGAGCTGGGGTTGGGACCCCCGGGGTATTGGGCTCCTGTAGCTATGGTTCGGGCGCTCATTGGTTTAGCCCCTGGAGCTGGTGTTGGGGCCCCCAGGGGTTTGGCCCCTGGAGCTGGGGTTGCAGTACCGGGGGTTAGGCCCCTGAAGCTATAGTTCGGGCTCTCAGGGGTTGGGCCCCTGGAGCTGGTGTTAGGGCCCCCAGGGGTTGGGCCCCTGGAGCTGGGGTTGGGGCCCCCAGGGGTTAGGCCCCTGGAGCTATGGTCCGGGAGCTCAGGGGTTGGGCCCCTGGAGCTGATGTTGGGGCCCCCAGGGGTTGGGGCCCTGGAGCTGGTGTTGGGGCCCCAGGGGTTAGGCCCCTGGAGCTATGGTTCGGGCGCTAGGGGTTGGTCCCCTGGAGCTGGGGTTAGGGCCCCCGGGGGTTGGGCCCCTGGAGCTGGTGTTGGGGTCCCAGGGGTTAGGCCCCTGGAGCTATGGTTCGGGCGCTCAGGGGTTGGGCCCCTCGTGCTGGTGTTGGGCCCCCAGGGGTTGAGCCTATGGAGCTGGGGTTGGGGCCCCCAGGGGTTCGGCCACTGGAGCTGGTGTTGGGGCCCCCACGGGTTGGGCCCCTGAAGCTGGTGTTGGGGCCCCCAGGGGTGAGGCCCCTGGAGCTATGGTTCGTGCCTTCAAGGGTTCGGCACCTGGAGCTATGATTCGGGCGCTCTCGTTTGGGCGCCTGGAGCTGGTGTTGGGGCCCCCAGGGGTTGGGCCCCTGGAACTGGTGTTGGGGCCCCGGGGGTTAGGCCCCTGGAGCTATGGTTCGGGCGCTCAGTGGTTGGGCCCCGGGAGATATGGTTCGGGCGCTCAGGGGTTGAGCCCCTGTAGCTGGTGTTGGGTCCCCCAGGGGTTCGTCCCCAGGACCTGGTGTTGGGGCCCCAGGCGTTAGGCCCCTGGAGCTATGGTTCAGGCGCTCAGTGGTTGGGCCCCTGGAGCTCTGGTTCGGGCGCTCAGGGGTTGGGCCCCTGGAGGTGGGGTCGAGGGCCCCAGGGGTTGGGCCCCTGGAGCTGGAGTTGGGACCCTCGGGGGTTAGGCCCCTGGAGTTATGGTTCGGGCGCTGAGGGGTTGGGCCCCTGGAGCTGGTGTTGGGGCCCCCAGGGTTTGGGCCCCTTCAGCTGGGGTTCGGACCCCCATGGGTTAGGCCCCTGGAGCTATGGTTTGGGAGCTCAGGGGTTTGGCCGTTGGAGCTGGGGTGGGGGCTCCCAGGGATTAGACCCCTGGAGCTATAGTTCGGGCGCTCAGAGATTGGGCCCCTGGAGCTGGTGTTTGGGCCCCAGGGGTTAGGCCCCTGGAGCTATGGTTCGGGCGCTCATGGGTTGGGCCCTTGGAGCTGGGGATGGGGACCCCGGGGGTTAGTCCCATGGAGCTATGGTTCGGGCACTCAGGGGTTGGGGCCCTTGAACTGGGGTCGATTTCCCCAGGGGTTGGGCCCCTGGAGCTGGAGTTGGGTCCCCGGGGGTTAGGCCCCTTAAGCTATGGTTCGAGCACTCAGAGGTTGGACCCTTAGAGCTGGGGATGGGGAGCCCAGGGTTGAGGCCTTTGGAGCTATGGTTACGGCGTTCAAGGGTTGGGACCCTGGAGCTGGTGTTGGGTCCCCCAGGGGTGAGGCCCCTGGAGCTATGGTTCGGGGGCTAAGGGGTTGGACCCCTGGAGCTACGGTTCGGGCGCTAAGGGTTTGGGCCCCTGGAGCTGGTGTTGGGGCCCCCGGGGGTTGGGCCCTTGGAGCTGGTGTTGGGGCCCCCAGGGGTTGGGCCCCTGGAGCTGGGTTTGGGGCCCCCAGGGGATAGGCCCCTGGAGCTATGGTTCGGGGGCTAAGGGTTTGGGCCCCTGGAACTGGTTTTGGGGCCACCAGGGGTTGGGCCCCTGGAGCTGGTATTGGGGCCCCCAGGGGTTCGACCCCTGGAGCTGGTGTTGGGGCCCCCAGGGGTGAGGCCCCTGGAGCTACGATTCAGGCGCTCAGGGGTTGGGCCCTTGGAGCTGGGGTTGGGGCCCCCGGAGGTTAGGCCCCTGGAGCTATGGTTCGTGCACTCAGTGTTTGGGCCTCTGGAGCTGGGGTCGAGGGCCCCAGGGGTTGGGACCCTGGAGCTGGGGTTGGGGCCCCCGGGGGTTAGGCCCCTGGAGCTATGGTTCGGGCGCTCAGGGGTTGGGCCCCTGGAGCTGGGTTTGGGGCCCCCAGGGGTAAGGTCCCTGGAGGTATTGTTCGGGCGCTCAGGGGTTGGGCCCCTGGAGCTGGTGTTGGGGCCCACAGGGTTTAGGCCCCTGGAGCAATGGTTTGGGCGCTCAGGGGTTTGGCCCCTGGAGCTGATGTTGGGGCCCCCAGGGGTTAGGCCCCTGGAGCTATGTTACGGGCGCTCAGGGGTTGGGCCCCTGGAGCTGGGTCTGGGGCCCCGGGGGTTGTGCCCGTGGAGCTGGTGTTGGGGCCCCAGGGGTTAGGCCCCTGGAGCTATGGTTCGGGAGCTCAGCTGTTGGGCCCCTGGAGCTGGTGTTGGGGCCCCAAGGGGTTAGGCTCCTGGAGCTGGTGTTGGGGCCCCCAGGGGTTGCCCCCCTGGAGCTTGTGTTGGGGCCCCCAGGGGTTGGGTCACTGGAGCTGGTGTTGGGGCCCGCAGGGGTTGAGCTCCTGGAGCTATGGTTGGGGCACTCACGGGTTGGGCCCCTGGAGCTGGAGTTCGGGCCCCCAGGGGTTGAGCCCCTGGAGCTGGTTTTGGGGCACCAGGGGGTTCGGCCCCTAGAGCTCGTGTTGGGGCCCCCAGGGGTTAGGCCCCTGGAGCTATGGTTCGGGCTCTCAGGGGTTGCGCCCTTGGAGCTGGGGTTGGGGCCCCCGGGGGTTAGGCCCATGGAGCTATGGTTCGGGCGCTCAGGGGTTAGGCCTCTGGAGCTGGGGTCGAGGGCCCCAGGGGTTGGGTCCCTTTAGCTGCGGTTCGGGCCCCGGGGGTTAGGCCCCTGGAGCTATGGTTCGGGCGCTCAGGGGTTGGGCCCCTGGAGCTAAAGTTCGAGCTCTCAGGGTTGGGCCCCTGGAGCTGGTGTAGGGGCCCCCATGGGTTGGGCCCTTGGAGCTGGGTTTGAGGCCCCCAGGGGTTAGGCCCCTGGAGCTATGTTTCGGGCGCTCACGGGTTGGGCCCTTGGAGCTGGGGTGGGGTCTCCCAGGAGTTAGACCCCTGGAGCTATGGTTTGGGCGCTCAGGGTTTGGGCCCCTGGAAGTGGTGTTGGGGTCCCCAAGGTTTAGGCCCCTGGATATGGTGTTGGGGCCCGAGGGGTTAGGCCCCTGGAGCTATGGTTCGGGCGCTCTGGGTTTGCGCCCCTGGAGCTGGTGTTGGGGCCCCCAGGGGTTGGGCCCCTTGAGCTATGGTTTGAGCGCTCAGGGGTTGGGCCCCTGGAGCTATGGTTCGGGCGCTCAGGGGTTGGGCCCCTGGAGCTGGTGTTGGGACCCCCAGGGGTTTGGCTCCTGGAGCTTGTTTTGGGGCCCTCAGGGGTTGGGCCTCTGGAGCTGGGGTTGGGGCCCCCGGGGTTTAGGCCCCTGGAGCCATGGTTCGGGCGCTCAGGGGTTGGGCCCCTGGAGCTGGTGTTGGGGCCCGTAGGGGTTGGGCCCCTGGAGCTGGGGTTGGGGCCCCCGGGGGTTAGGGCCCTGGAGCTATGGTTCGGGCGCTCAGGGGTTGGGCCCTCGGAGCTCGGGTGGGGGACCCCGGGAGTTAGGCCCCTGAAGCTATGGTTCGGGCGCTCAATGGTTGGACCCTTGTAGCTGGGTTTGGGGAGCCCAGGGGTTAGACCTCTGGAGCTATGGTTCGGGGGGTCAGGGGTTGGGCCCCTGGAGCTGGGGTTCGGGCCTCCAGGAGTTAGGCCCCTGGAGGTAGTGTTCGGGCACTCAGGGGTTGGGCCCCTGGAGCTGGTGTTGGGGCCCCCAGGGGTAAGGCCCCTGGAGCTATGGTTTGGGCGCTTAGGGGTTGAGCCCCTGGAGCTGGGGTTGGGGCCCCTGGGGGTTAGGCCCCTGGAGCTAGGGTTCGGGCGCTCAGGGGTTGGGCCCCTGGAGCTGGGGTTGGGGCCCCTGGGGGTTAGGCCCCTGGAGCTAGGGTTCGGGCGCTCAGGGGTTGGGCCCCTGGAGCTGGGGTTGTGGCCCCCAGGGGTTAGGCGACTGCATCAATGGTTCGGGCGCTCAGGGGTTGGGCCCCTGGAGCTTGTGTTCGGGCCCCCAGGGGTTCGGCCCCTGGAGCTGCTGTTGGGGTCCCCAGGGGTTAGGTCCCTGGAGCTAGGGTTGGGGACCCGAGGGGTTCGGCCCCTGGAGCTGTGGTTCTTGCGCTCAGGGGTTGGGCCCCTGGAGCTGGTGTTTGGGCCCCCAGGGGTTGGGCCCCTGGAGCTGGTGTTGGGCCCCCAGAGGTTTAGATCCCTGGAGCTTTGGTTCGGGTGCTCAGGGGTTGGGCCCGTGGAGCTGGTGTTGGAGCCCCCAGGGTTTGGGCCCCTGGAGCTGGTGTTGGGGACCCAGGGGTTAGGCCCCTGGAGCTATGGTTAGGGCGCTCAGGGGTTGGGCCCCTGGAGCCAGTTTTAGGGCCCCCAGGGGTTGGGCTCCTGGAGCTGGTGTTGGGGCCCCCAGGGGTTAGGCCACTGGAGCCTTGGTTCGGGGGTCAGGGTTTGGACCCTTGGAGTTGGGGTTGGGGCCTCCGGGGGTTAGGCCTCTGGAGCTATGGTTCGGGTGCTCAGGGGTTGTACCCCTGGAGCTGGGGTAGAGGGCCCCAGCGGTTGTGCCCCTGGAACTAGGGTAGGGGCCCCCAGGGGTTTGGCCCCTGGAGCTATGGTTCTGGCGATCAGGGGTTGGGCCCTTGGAGCTGGGGTTGGGGCCCCCGGGGGTTAGGCCCCTGGAGCTATGGTTCGGGCACTCAGAGGTTGGGCCCTTCGAGCTGGGGTCGAGGGCCCAAGGGGTTGGGCCCCAGGAGCTGGTGTTGTGGCCCCCAGGGTTTCGGCTCCTGGGGCTATGGTTCGAGCGCTCAGGGGTTGGGCCCCTGGAGCTGGTGTTGAGGCCTGTCATAAACAGATAGCTAAGGGTTAATGTCTCTTTCACCTGAAGCACCTGACCAGAGGACCAATCAGGAAACCGGATTTTTTCAACTCTGGGTGGAGGGAAGTTTGTGTCTGAGTCTTTGTTTTCTGGCTGCCTGCTTTCTCTGAGTTTTGGAGAAGTAGTTTCTGTTTTGTAATCTTCTGTTTCTAAGTGTAAGGACAAAGAGATCAGATAGTAAGTTATATGGTTTCTTTTCTTTGGTATTTGCATAAATATAAGTGCTGGAGTGCTTTGATTTGTATTCTTTTTGAATAAGGCTGTTTATTCAATATTCTTTTAAGCAATTCACCCTGTAGTTTGTCACCTTAATAGAGAGAGACCATTTGTATGTATTTTTCTTTCTTTTTTATATAAAGCTTTCTTTTAAGACCTGTTGGAGTTTTTCTTTACTTCAGGGAAATTGAGTCTGTACTCACCAGGGAATTGGTGGGAGGAAGAAATCAGGGGGAGATGTGTGTGTGTTGGATTTGCTAGCCTGATTTTGCATTCCCTCTGGGTGAAGAGGCAAGTGCTTTTTGTTTCCAGGACTGGGAACGGAGAGGGGGAGTCACTCTGTTTGGATTCACAGAGCTTGTGTCTGTGTATCTCTCCAGGAGCACCTGGAGGGGGGAAGGGAAAAAGGATTATTTCCCTTTGTTGTGAGACTCAAGGGATTTGGGTCTTGGGGTCCCCAGGGAAGGCTTTTCAGGGGGACCAGAGTGCCCCAAAACACTCTAATTTTTTGGGTGGTGGCAGCAAGTATCAGGTCGAAGCTGGTAGCTAAGCTTGGAGGTTTTCATGCTAACCCCCATATTTTGGACGCTAAGGTCCAAATCTGGGACTAAGGTTATGATAGGGCCCCCAGGGGTTAGGCCCCTGGAGCTATGGTTCGGGCGCTCAGGGGTTGGGCCCCTGGAGCTGGTGTTTGGGCCCCCAGGGGTTGGGCCCCTGGAGCTGGTTTTGGGGCCCCAGGGGTTAGGCCCCTGGAGCTATGGTTCGGGCGCTCAGGGCTTGGGCCCCTGGAGCTGGTGTTGGAGCGCACAGGAGTTGGGCCCCTGGAGCTGGTGTTGGGGCTGCCAGGGGTTAGGCCCCTGGAGCTATGGTTCGGGCGCTCAGGGCTTCGGCCCCTGGAGCTGGTGTTGGGGCCCCCAGGGGTTTGACCCCTGAAGGTATTGCTCGGGCGCTCGGGGGTTGGGCCCCTGGAGCTGGTTTTGGGGCCACCAGTGGTGAGGCTCCTGGAGCTATGGTTCCGGCGCTCAGGAGTTTGGCCCCTGCAGCTATGGTTCGGGCGCTCTGGGAGTGGGTCCCTGGAGCTGGTGTTGGGGCCTCCAGGGATTGGGCTCCTGAAGCTGGGGTTGGGGCCCCTGGGGGTTCAGCCCCTGGAGCTATGGTTCAGGCGCTCAGGGGTTGGGCTCCTGGAGCTGGTATTGGGGCCCCCAGGGGTTGGGCCCCTAGAGCTGGGGTTGGGGCCCACGGGGGTTAGGCCCCTGGAGCCATGGTTCGGGCGCTCAGGAGTTGGACCCCAGGTGCTGGTGTTGGGGCCCCCAGGTGTTGGGCCCCTGGAGCTGGTGTTGGGGCCCCCAGAGGTTAGGCCCCTGGAGGTATTGTTCGGGCGCTCAGGGGTTGGGCCCCTGGAGCTATGGTTCGGGCGCTCAGGGGTTGGGCCCCTGGAGCTGGAGTTGGGGCCCCAGGGATTAGGCCCCTGGAGCTATGGTTCGGGCGCTCAGGGGTTGGGCCCCTGGAGCTGGTATTGGGGCCCCCAGCTGTTCGGCCGCTGGAGCTGGTGTTCGGGCCCCCAGGGGTTAGGCCCCTGGAGCTGTGGTTCGGGCGCTCAGGGGATGGGCCCTTGGAGCCGGGGTTGGGGCCCCTGGGGGTTAGGCCCCTGGAGCTTTTGTTGGGGCCCCCTGGAGTTAGGCCCCTGGAGCTATGGTTCGGGCGCTCAGGGGTTGGGTCTTTGGAAGTGGGGTGGGAGCCCCGAGGGGTTAGACCGCTGGAGCTATGGTTCGGGCGCTCTGGGGTTGGGCCCCTGGAGCTTGTGTTTGGACCCCCAGGGGTTGGGCCCCTGGTGCTGGTGTTGGGGCCCCAGAGGTTAGGTCTCTGGAGCTATGGCTCGGGCGCTCTGGGGTTGGACCCCTCAAACTGGTCTAGGGGCCCCCAGGGGTTGGGCTCCTGGAGCTGGTGTTGGGGCCGCCAGGGGTTGGGCCCCTGGAGCTCGGGTTGGGACCCCTGGGGGTTAGGCCCCAGGAGCTATGGTTCGGGCGCTCAGGGTTTGGGCCTCTGGAGCTCGTGTTGGGGCCACCAAGGGTTGGGCCCCTGGAGCTGGGGTTGTGGCCCCCGGAGGTTAGTCCCCTGGCGCTATTGTTCAGGCACTCAGGGGTTCGGCTCTTGGAGCTGGGGTGGGGGCACCCAGGTGTTAGGCCCCTGGAGCTATGGTTCGGGCGCTCACGGGTGGGCCCCTTGAGCTGGTGTTGGGGCCCCCAGGGGTGAGGCCCCTGGAGCTCTGGTTCGGGTGCTCAGGGGTTGGGCCCCTGGAGCTATGGTTCGGGCGCTCTTGGTTTGGGCCCCTGGAGCTGGTGTTGGGGCCCGCAGGGGTTGGGCTCCTGGAGCTGGTGTTGGGGCCCCAGGGTTTGGGCCCCTGGAGCTGAGGTTGGGACCCCCGGGCCTTAGGCCCTTGGAGCTATGGTTTGGGCTCTCAAGGGTTGGGCTCCTGGAGCTGCTGTTTTGGCCCCCAGGGGTTGGAAACCTGGAGCTGGGGTTGGAGCCACAGGGGGTTAGGCCCCTTTAGCTATGGTTCGGGCGCTCAGGGGTTGGGCTCCTGGAGCTGGTGTTGGGGCCCCCAGGGGTTGGGCCCCTGGAGCTCGGGTTGGGGCCCCTAGGGGTTAGGCCCCTGGAGCTATGGTTCGGGCGCTCAGGGGTGGGCCCCTTGAACTGGTGTTGGGGCCCCCAGGGGTGAGGCCCCTGGAGCTCTGGTTCGGGTGCTCAGGGGTTGGGCCCCTGGAGCTATGGTTCGGGCGCTCTTGGTTTGGGCCCCTGGAGCTGGTGTTGGGGCCCGCAGGGGTTGGGCTCCTGGAGCTGGTGTTGGGGCCCCAGGGTTTGGGCCCCTGGAGCTGAGGTTGGGACCCCCGGGGCTTAGGCCCTTGGAGCTATGGTTTAGGCTCTCAAGGGTTGGGCTCCTGGAGCTGCTGTTGGGGCCCCCAGGGGTTGGAAACCTGGAGCTGGGGTTGGGGCCCCCGGGGGTTAGGCCCCTGGAGCTATGGTTCAGGCGCTCAGGTGTTGGGCCCCTGGAGCTGGTGTTGGGGCCCCCAGGGGTTAGGCCCCTGGAGCTATGGTTCGGGCGCTCAGGGGTTGGGACCCCCAGGGGTTGGGACCCTGGAGCTGGGGTTGGGGCCTCCAGGGGTTAGGCCCCTGGAGGTATTGTTCAGGCGCTCAGGGGTTGGTCCCCTGGAGCTGGTGTTGGGGCCCCCAGGGGTTAGGCCCGTGGAGCTATGGTTCGGGCGCTCAGGGGTTGGGCCCCTGGAGCTGGTGTTGAGGCCTGTCATAAACAGGTAGCTAAGGGTTAATGTCTCTTTCACCTGAAGCACCTGACCAGAGGACCAATCAGGAAACCGGATTTTTTCAACTCTGGGTGGAGGGAAGTTTGTGTCTGAGTCTTTGTTTTCTGGCTGCCTGCTTTCTCTGAGTTTTGGAGAAGTAGTTTCTGTTTTGTAATCTTCTGTTTCTAAGTGTAAGGACAAAGAGATCAGATAGTAAGTTATATGGTTTCTTTTCTTTGGTATTTGCATAAATATAAGTGCTGGAGTGCTTTGATTTGTATTCTTTTTGAATAAGGCTGTTTATTCAATATTCTTTTAAGCAATTCACCCTGTAGTTTGTCACCTTAATAGAGAGAGACCATTTGTATGTATTTTTCTTTCTTTTTTATATAAAGCTTTCTTTTAAGACCTGTTGGAGTTTTTCTTTACTTCAGGGAAATTGAGTCTGTACTCACCAGGGAATTGGTGGGAGGAAGAAATCAGGGGGAGATGTGTGTGTGTTGGATTTGCTAGCCTGATTTTGCATTCCCTCTGGGTGAAGAGGCAAGTGCTTTTTGTTTCCAGGACTGGGAACGGAGAGGGGGAGTCACTCTGTTTGGATTCACAGAGCTTGTGTCTGTGTATCTCTCCAGGAGCACCTGGAGGGGGGAAGGGAAAAAGGATTATTTCCCTTTGTTGTGAGACTCAAGGGATTTGGGTCTTGGGGTCCCCAGGGAAGGCTTTTCAGGGGGACCAGAGTGCCCCAAAACACTCTAATTTTTTGGGTGGTGGCAGCAAGTATCAGGTCGAAGCTGGTAGCTAAGCTTGGAGGTTTTCATGCTAACCCCCATATTTTGGACGCTAAGGTCCAAATCTGGGACTAAGGTTATGATAGGGCCCCCAGGGGTTAGGCCCCTGGAGCTATGGTTCGGGCGCTCAGGGGTTGGGCCCCTGGAGCTGGTGTTTGGGCCCCCAGGGGTTGGGCCCCTGGAGCTGGTTTTGGGGCCCCAGGGGTTAGGCCCCTGGAGCTATGGTTCGGGCGCTCAGGGCTTGGGCCCCTGGAGCTGGTGTTGGAGCGCACAGGAGTTGGGCCCCTGGAGCTGGTGTTGGGGCTGCCAGGGGTTAGGCCCCTGGAGCTATGGTTCGGGCGCTGAGGGGTTTGGCCCTTGGAGCTGGGGTTTGGGCCCTCGGGAGTTTGGCCCCTGGAGCTATGGTTCGGACGCTCAGGGGTTGGGCCCTTGGAGCTGGTGTTTGGGCCCCCAGGGGTTAGGCCCCTGGAGGTATGGTTCGGGCGCTCAGGGGTTGGGCCCCTGGAGCTGCTGTTGGGGCCCCCATAGGTTAGGCCCCTTGAGCTATGGTTCGGGCACTGAGAGGTTGGGCCCCTGGAGCTATGGTTCGGGCGTTCAGGGGTTGGACCCCTTGAGCTGATGTTGGGTCCCCAGGGGTTGGGCCCCTGGAGCTATGGTTCGGGCGCTCTTGGTTTGGGCCCCTGGAGCTGGTGTTGGGACACCCAGGGGTTGGGCTCCTGGAGCTGGTGTTGGGGCTCCCAGGGTTTGGGCCCCTGGAGCTGGTGTTGGGGACCCCAGGTGTCAGGCCCCTGGAGCTATGGTTCGGGCGCTCAGGGCTTCGGCCCCTGGAGCTGGTGTTGGGGCCCCCAGGGGTTTGACCCCTGAAGGTATTGCTCGGGCGCTCGGGGGTTGGGCCCCTGGAGCTGGTTTTGGGGCCACCAGTGGTGAGGCTCCTGGAGCTATGGTTCCGGCGCTCAGGAGTTTGGCCCCTGCAGCTATGGTTCGGGCGCTCTGGGATTGGGTCCCTGGAGCTGGTGTTGGGGCCTCCAGGGATTGGGCTCCTGAAGCTGGGGTTGGGGCCCCTGGGGGTTCAGCCCCTGGAGCTATGGTTCAGGCGCTCAGGGGTTGGGCTCCTGGAGCTGGTATTGGGGCCCCCAGGGGTTGGGCCCCTAGAGCTGGGGTTGGGGCCCACGGGGGTTAGGCTCCTGGAGCCATGGTTCGGGCGCTCAGGAGTTGGACCCCAGGTGCTGGTGTTGGGGCCCCCAGGTGTTGGGCCCCTGGAGCTGGTGTTGGGGCCCCCAGAGGTTAGGCCCCTGGAGGTATTGTTCGGGCGCTCAGGGGTTGGGCCCCTGGAGCTATGGTTCGGGCGCTCAGGGGTTGGGCCCCTGGAGCTGGAGTTGGGGCCCCAGGGATTAGGCCCCTGGAGCTATGGTTCGGGCGCTCAGGGGTTGGGCCCCTGGAGCTGGTATTGGGGCCCCCAGCTGTTCGGCCGCTGGAGCTGGTGTTCGGGCCCCCAGGGGTTAGGCCCCTGGAGCTGTGGTTCGGGCGCTCAGGGGATGGGCCCTTGGAGCCGGGGTTGGGGCCCCTGGGGGTTAGGCCCCTGGAGCTTTTGTTGGGGCCCCCTGGAGTTAGGCCCCTGGAGCTATGGTTCGGGCGCTCAGGGGTTGGGTCTTTGGAAGTGGGGTGGGAGCCCCGAGGGGTTAGACCGCTGGAGCTATGGTTCGGGCGCTCTGGGGTTGGGCCCCTGGAGCTTGTGTTTGGACCCCCAGGGGTTGGGCCCCTGGTGCTGGTGTTGGGGCCCCAGAGGTTAGGTCCCTGGAGCTATGGCTCGGGCGCTCTGGGGTTGGACCCCTCAAACTGGTCTAGGGGCCCCCAGGGGTTGGGCTCCTGGAGCTGGTGTTGGGGCCGCCAGGGGTTGGGCCCCTGGAGCTCGGGTTGGGACCCCTGGGGGTTAGGCCCCAGGAGCTATGGTTCGGGCGCTCAGGGTTTGGGCCTCTGGAGCTCGTGTTGGGGCCACCAAGGGTTGGGCCCCTGGAGCTGGGGTTGTGGCCCCCGGAGGTTAGTCCCCTGGCGCTATTGTTCAGGCACTCAGGGGTTCGGCTCTTGGAGCTGGGGTGGGGGCACCCAGGTGTTAGGCCCCTGGAGCTATGGTTCGGGCGCTCACGGGTGGGCCCCTTGAGCTGGTGTTGGGGCCCCCAGGGGTGAGGCCCCTGGAGCTCTGGTTCGGGTGCTCAGGGGTTGGGCCCCTGGAGCTATGGTTCGGGCGCTCTTGGTTTGGGCCCCTGGAGCTGGTGTTGGGGCCCGCAGGGGTTGGGCTCCTGGAGCTGGTGTTGGGGCCCCAGGGTTTGGGCCCCTGGAGCTGAGGTTGGGACCCCCGGGCCTTAGGCCCTTGGAGCTATGGTTTGGGCTCTCAAGGGTTGGGCTCCTGGAGCTGCTGTTTTGGCCCCCAGGGGTTGGAAACCTGGAGCTGGGGTTGGAGCCACAGGGGGTTAGGCCCCTTTAGCTATGGTTCGGGCGCTCAGGGGTTGGGCCCCTGGAGCTGGTGTTGGGGCCCCCAGGGGTTGGGCCCCTGGAGCTCGGGTTGGGGCCCCTAGGGGTTAGGCCCCTGGAGCTATGGTTCGGGCGCTCAGGGGTGGGCCCCTTGAACTGGTGTTGGGGCCCCCAGGGGTGAGGCCCCTGGAGCTCTGGTTCGGGTGCTCAGGGGTTGGGCCCCTGGAGCTATGGTTCGGGCGCTCTTGGTTTGGGCCCCTGGAGCTGGTGTTGGGGCCCGCAGGGGTTGGGCTCCTGGAGCTGGTGTTGGGGCCCCAGGGTTTGGGCCCCTGGAGCTGAGGTTGGGACCCCCGGGGCTTAGGCCCTTGGAGCTATGGTTTAGGCTCTCAAGGGTTGGGCTCCTGGAGCTGCTGTTGGGGCCCCCAGGGGTTGGAAACCTGGAGCTGGGGTTGGGGCCCCCGGGGGTTAGGCCCCTGGAGCTATGGTTCAGGCGCTCAGGTGTTGGGCCCCTGGAGCTGGTGTTGGGGCCCCCAGGGGTTAGGCCCCTGGAGCTATGGTTCGGGCGCTCAGGGGTTGGGACCCCCAGGGGTTGGGACCCTGGAGCTGGGGTTGGGGCCTCCAGGGGTTAGGCCCCTGGAGGTATTGTTCAGGCGCTCAGGGGTTGGTCCCCTGGAGCTGGTGTTGGGGCCCCCAGGGGTTAGGCCCGTGGAGCTATGGTTCGGGCGCTCAGGGGTTGGGCTCCTGGAGCTGGTGTTGAAGCCCCCAGGGGTGAGGCCCCTGGAGCTCTGTTTCGGGCGCTCAGTGGTTGGGCCCCTGGAGCTATGGTTCGGGCTCTCTGGGGTTGGGCCCCTGAAGCTGCTGTTGGGGCACGCAGGGATTGCGCTCCTGGAGCTGGTGTTGGGGCCCCAGGGGTTGGGCCCCTGGAGCTGAGGTTGGGGCCCCCGGGGGTTAGGCCCCTTGAGCTATGGTTCGGGCACTTAGGGGTTGGGCCCCTGGAGCTGGTGTTCGGGCCCCCAGAGGTTGGGCCCCTGGAGGTGGGGTTGGGGCACCAGGGGGTTAGGCCCTTGGAGCTATGGTTCGGGCGCTCAGGGGTGGGCCCCTGGAGCTGGTGTTGGGGCCTCCAGGGGTTAGGCCCGTGGAGCTATGGTTCGGGCGCTCAGGGGTTGGGCTCCTGGAGCTGGTGTTGGAGCCCCCAGGGATTGGGCCCCTGGAGCTGGGGTTGGAGCCACAGGGGGTTAGGCCCCTGGAGCTATGGTTCGGGCGCTCAGGGGTTGGGCTCCTGGAGCTGGTGTTGGGGCCCCCAGGGGTTGGGCCCCTGGAGCTCGGGTTGGGGCCCCTAGGGGTTAGGCCCCTGGAGCTATGGTTCGGGTGCTTAGGGGTGGGCCCCTGGAGCTGGTGTTGGAGCCCCCAGGGGTGAGGCCCCTGGAGCTCTGTTTCGGGCGCTCAGTGGTTGGGCCCCTGGAGCTATGGTTCGGGCTCTCTGGGGTTGGGCCCCTGAAGCTGCTGTTGGGGCACGCAGGGATTGCGCTCCTGGAGCTGGTGTTGGGGCCCCAGGGGTTGGGCCCCTGGAGCTGAGGTTGGGGCCCCCGGGGGTTAGGCCCCTGGAGCTGGGGTTGGGGCACCAGGGGGTTAGGCCCTTGGAGCTATGGTTCGGGCACTTAGGGGTTGGGCCCCTGGAGCTGGTGTTCGGGCCCCCAGAGGTTGGGCCCCTGGAGCTGGGGTTGGGGCACCAGGGGGTTAGGCCCTTGGAGCTATGGTTCGGGCGCTCAGGGGTGGGCCCCTGGAGCTGGTGTTGGGGCCCCCAGGGGTTGGGCCCCTGGAGCTGGGGTTGGGGCCCCTAGGGGTTACGCCCCTGGAGCTAAGGTTCGGGCGCTGAGCGGTTGGACCCCTGGAGCTGGTGTTGGGGCCCCAAGGGGTTCGGCCCCTGGAGGTCGTGTTGGGGCCCCCATTGGTTAGGCCCCTGGAGCTATGGTTCGGGCGCTCAGGGGTTGCGCCCTTGGAGGAACCGGGAAGGCAGACCAGGGAAGAGGCAGCCCTGCGCTTGTCGGTGGCCTGCGGTGCGGTGTGAGCTGTGGAGTGCCAGGCACAGAGTTGCAGCGCTACGATGGAGGCAGATGCAGCAGGTGCAGACACACTGAGGATGACTGGGTGCGGCAGCTGCGGCATGTACATGGTCCTAGAGGGAGCACCTGAAAGGAGTTTCATCTGCATGAAGTGTCGTCTGATAGAGCTGCTGGAGGAAAAGGTAAGGGGACTGGAGATGCAAGTGGAAACTCTGGCTGAGTTTAGAAGGGGATTTGAGCAGATGATGGAACACAGACATGATGAGGCACAGGGGACAAGCTCAGGCGAGCGGACAAAAGCAGAACCTAAGGACTCTGAGGAGGGACTGCTGGGTGAGGAAAGTGGACGGTGGAAGCATGTCACTAGGAGAACCAGACAGAGGATAAGACGGGCCAGCGATGGACAAATAGAACTCAGGAATAGGTTTGCTGAGTTGGGAAATGAAGATGGAACACAGCGGGCTGCTGAAGGAGTAACGGCAAGGAAGAAGAGGCAAGCAGCTAGTCCTGCAGATGGAGGGGAGCAGTCAGTGGAGGCAACATCAAGTACGAGGCCTAGGAGGATTGTGAGGTCAAAATACAAATCAGGAGGAATCACGGCCAGCTGCTGTGGGGGATAGACCGGAGAATCGCATTGTCACCAGGAAAAGGCAAGTCTACGTGATTGGAGACTCTCTACTGAGAAGAGTAGACAGGCCTGTAACTAGACCGGATCGGGAGAACAGAAGAGTGTGCTGTCTGCTGGGGGCTAAGATACAGGATGTGGACTTGAGCCTGAATACGATCTTAGCGGGAGCGGGAAAAAATCCGTTGATTATCCTTCATGTGGGAACGAACGATACAGCTAGTTACTCACTGGACTGTATCAAGGAGGACTATTTCAGACTGGGGAAGAGGCTTAAAGACATCGAGGCTCAGGTGATCTTCAGTGGGATTCTGCCAGTTCCTAGAGCGGGGCGACGAAGGAGGGACAAGATTATGGCAATCAACAGATGGCTCAGGGAGTGGTGTTATAAGGAGGGCTTTGGGATGTACGGTCACTGGGACGCATTTACGGATAGACGACTGTTTGCTCAGGATGGACTTCATCTCAGCAAGGAGGGAAATAGAATTCTAGGATGGAGGCTCGCCGACCTCATCAAGAGGGCTTTAAACTAGAAAGTTGGGGGAGATGGTTGGGAAATGTTCGGGAGATCTCCATGCCAGAACATAACCTGGAGAGGGAAGTAAACAAAGTGAGCGGGGATACCCTTGCGGCCCCAAGATTTGATCCAAGGAGGAATAGTGGAGTAGAAACCAGAGTAACGGGTGATGCTGGTGGCAGACAGTTTGTGCACGACGGGGGAAAGAATGTCACTGACGCCAAACGCCGAAAATTAAAAGGTTTGTACACTAATGCGAGGAGCCTAGGTAACAAGATGGAGGAACTGGAGTTACTCGTGCAGGAAGTGAAGCCAGATATTATAGGGATTACCGAAACCTGGTGGAATAGTACTCATGACTGGAGCACGGGTATTGAAGGCTATGTGCTGTTCAGAAAAGACAGGAAGAAAGGCAAAGGTGGGGGAGTAGCCTTGTACATCAATGATGAAATTAAATGTAGCGAAATAAGATGCGATGGAATGGATAAGACGGAGTCCGTCTGGGCAAAAATCACGCTGGGTAAAAAAGCAACTAGAGCTTCCCCTGAGATAGTGCTTGGGGTGTGCTACAGACCGCCGGGATCGGATTGGGATATGGATAGAGACCTCTTTAATGTCTTTAATGAAGTAAACACAAAGGGGAAATGTGTGATTATGGGGGACTTCAACTTCCCGGATATAGACTGGAGGACGAGTACTTGCACAAATAATAGGGGTCAGATTTTTCTGGATGTGATAGCGGATGGATTTCTTCATCAAGTAGTTGAAGCACCTACGAGAGGGGATGCCATTTTAGACTTGGTGTTGGTGAGCAGTGAGGACCTCGTAGAAGAAATGGTGGTAGGGGACAACCTTGGTTCGAGTGATCATGAGCTGATTCAGGATAAACAAATGTAGATCTGCGATTAGGGTTTTTGACTTCTCGAGGGCTAATTTTAAAGAATTAAGGAAATTAGTTAGGGAAGTGGATTGGACGGAGGAATTAGTGGATTTAAATGTGGAGGAGGCCTGGAATTACTTTAAGTCACAGCTGCGGAGACTGTCGGAAGCCTGCATCCCGAGAAAGGGGAAAAGAACCATGGGCAGGAGTTGCAGGCCAAACTGGATGAGCAAGCAACTCAGAGAGGGGATTAGACAAAAGCAGAAAGCTTACAGGGAGTGGAAGGAAGGCAGGATCAGTAAAGAAAGCTACCTTGCTGAGGTCAGAACATGTAGGGATAAAGTGAGGAAGGCTAAAAGCCACATTGAACTGGAACTTGCAAAGGGAATCAAAACCAATAGTAAAAGGTTCTACAGCCACATAAATAAGAAGAAAACAAAGAAAGAAGAAGTGGGGCCGCTATACACTGAGGATGGAATGGAGGTTAAGGATAACCTAGGCATGGCCCAACATCTAAACAAGTACTTTGCCTCGGTTTTTAATAAGACTAGTGAGGAACCTTGCGATAATGGAGGGATGATAAACGGGAATGTGGATATGGAAGTGGATATTAGTGCAACTGAGGTAGAGGCCGTACTTGAACAGCTCGATGGGACGAAGTCGGAGGGCCCGGACAATCTCCACCCGAGGATATTAAAGGAACTGGCGCGTGAAATTGCGAGCCCGTTAGCGAGAATTTTTAAGCAATCGATAAACTCGGGGGTTGTGCCGTATGACTGGAGGATTGCTAATGTAGTTCCTATTTTTAAGAAAGGGAATAAGAGTGATCCGGGTAATTATAGGCCTGTTAGCTTGACGTCTGTAGTATGTAAGGTCTTGGAAAAAATTTTAAGGGAGAAAGTAGTTAAGGACATAGAGGTCAATGGTAATTGGGACGAATTGCAACACGGATTTACTAAAGGTAGATCGTGCCAAACCAATCTGATCTCCTTCTTTGAGAAGGTGACGGATTACTTAGATAAAGGAAATGCGGTAGATATAATTTACCTAGATTTCAGTAAGGCGTTCGACACGGTTCCGCACGGGGAGCTGTTAGTTAAATTGGAAAAGCTGGGAGTGAATATGAAATTTGTAAGGTGGATAAGGAACTGGTTAAAGGGGAGACTCCAGAGGGTCGTATTGAAAGGTGAACTGTCGGACTGGAAGGAGGTCACCAGTGGAGTCCCTCAAGGATCGGTTTTGGGACCGATCTTATTTAACCTTTTTATTACTGACCTCGGCACAAAGAGCGGGAATGTGCTAATAAAGTTCGCGGATGACACGAAGCTGGGGGATATTGCTAACACGGAGAAGGACAGGGATACTATTCAGGAAGATCTGAACCACCTTGTAAACTGGAGTAATAGAAATAGGATGAAATACAATAGTGAAAAGTGCAAGGTCATGCATTTAGGAATTAATAATAAGAATTTTGGATATACGTTGGGGGCGCATCAGTTGGAAGCGACGGAGGAGGAGAAGGACCTTGGGGTACTGGTTGATAGCAGGATGACTATGAGTCGCCAATGTGATACGGCTGTTAAAAAAGCAAATGCGATTTTGGGATGCATCAGGCGGGGTATTTCCTGCAAGGATAAGGATGTGTTAGTACCGTTGTATACGGCGTTGGTGAGACCCCATCTGGAATACTGTGTGCAGTTCTGGTGTCCCATGTTCAAGAAGGATGAATTCAAGCTGGAACAGGTTCAGAGACGGGCTATGAGGATGATCCGAGGAATGGAAAAACTGCCTTATGAAAGGAGACTCAAAGAGCTTGGCTTGTTTAGCCTGGCCAAAAGAAGGCTGAGGGGGGATATGCTCGCCCTATATAAATATATCAAGGGGGTTAACGTTAGGGAGGGAGAGGAATTATTTAAATTTAGTACTAATGTAGCCACGAGGACGAATGGGTATAAACTGGATATTAGGAAGTTGAGACTTGAAATTAGACGAAGGTTTCTGACCATTAGGGGAGTGAAGTTCTGGAATAGCCTTCCGAGGGAAGTAGTAGGGGCAAAAGACTTTCCTGGCTTTAAGACAAAGCTTGATAAGTATATGGAGGGGATGTTATGATAGGATCGTTAATTTGGGCAATTGATCTTGAATTACGACCAGACAGGTCTGCTCAATGGTCTGCGGGGAGATGTTGCATGCGATGGGTACTGAGTTGCTGCGGAGAACTCCTTCTTGGGTGCTGGCTGGTGACTCTTGCCCACATGCTCAGGGTTTAGCTGATCGCCATATTTGGGGTCGGGAAGGAATTTTCCTCCAGGGCGGATTGGCAGGTGCCCTGGAGGTTTTTCGCCTTCCCCTGCGGCGTGGGGCACGGGTCGCTTGCTGGTGCTGTCTCTGCAGCTTAAGGTCTTCAAACCATTTTTGAGGATTTCAATAACTCGGTCCTGGGATAGGGGTTGTATAAAATTGGATGGGTGGGGTTCGGTGGCCTGCCTTGTGCAGGAGGTCAGACTAGATGATCAGATTGGTCCCTTCTGACCTATGAGTCTATGAGTCTATGAGCTGCGGTTGGGGACCCCGGGGGTTAGGCCCATGGAGCTATGGTTCGGGCGCTCAGGGATTGGGCCCCTGGAGCTGGGGTCGACTTCCCCAGGGGTTGGGCCCCTGGAGCTGGGTTTGGGGCCCCTAGGGGTTAGGCCCCTGGAGGTATGGTTCGGGCGCTCAGGGGTTGTGCCCCTGGAGCTGGTGTTGGGGCCCCCAGGGGTTTGGCCCTTGGAGCTGGGGTGTGGACCCCCTGGGGTTAGACCCCTGGAGCTATGGTTCGGACGCTCAGGGTTTGGGCCCCTGGAGCTGGTGTTGGGGCCCCCAGGGGTTAGGCCCATGAAGGTATTGTTCGGGCACTCATGGGTTGGGTCCCTGGAGCTGGTGTTGGTGCCCCCAGGGGTTAGGCCCCTTTAGCTATGCTTCGGGCGCTCAGGAGTTGGGCCCCTGGAGCTGATGTTGGGGCCCCCAGGGGTTGGGCCCCTGGAGCTGGTGTTGGGACCCCAGGGGTTAGGCCCCTGGAGCTATGGTTCGAACGCTCAGGGGTTGGGCCAATGGAGCTGGTGTTGGGGCCCCCAGGGGTTGGGCCCCTGGAGCTGGTGTTGGGGCCCCCAGGAGCTAGGCCCCTGGAGCCATGGTTTGGGCGCTCAAGGGTTGGGCCCTTGGAGGTGGGGTGGGGGCCCCCAGGGCTTCGGCCCCTGGAGTTATGGTTCGGGCGCTCAGGGGTGGGGCCCCTGGAGCTGGTGTTGGGGCCCCCAGGGGTTGGAACCCTGGATTTGGTGTTGGGCCCCAGGGGTTAGGGCCCTGGAGCTATGGTTCGGGCGCTCAGGGGTTGGGCCCCTGGAGCTGGTGTTGGGGCCCCCAGGGTTTGGGACCCTGGACCTGGGGTTTGGGCCCCCTGGGGTTAGACCCCTGGAGCTATGGTTCGGGCCCTCAGGGGTTCGACCCTTGGAGCTGGGGTTCGGGATCCTAGGGGTTAGGCCCTTGGACCTATGGTTCGGACGCTCAGGGGTTGGGCCCCTGGAGCTGGTGTTTGGGCCCCAGGGGTTGGGCCACTGGAGCTGGTGTTGGGGCCCCCAGGGGTTGGGCCCCTGGAGCTGGGGTTGGGGCCCCCGGGGGTTAGACCCCTGGAGCTATGGTTCGGGCGCTCAGGGGTTTTGCCCTTGGAGCTGGCGTGGGGGCAACCAGGATTTAGGCCCCTGAAGCTATGGTTCGGGCGCTCAGGGGTTGGGCCCGTGGAGCTGGTGTTGGGGCCCCCAGGGGTTAGGCCCCTGGAGGTATTGTTCGGGCGCTAAGGGGTTGGGCCCCTGGAGCTGGTGTTGGGGCCCCCAGGGGTTAAGCCCCTGGAGCTATGGTTCGGGAGCTCAGGGTTTGGGTCCCTGGAGCTGGTGTTGGGGCCCCAGGGGTTAGGCCCCTGGAGCTATGGTTCGGGCGCTCAGGGGTTGGGCAGTTGGAGCTGGAGTGGGGGTCCCCAGGGGTTAGGCCCCTGGAGCTATAGTTCGTTCGCTCAAGGGTTGGGCCCCTGGAGCTGGTGTTGGGGCCCCCAGGGGTTAGGCCCCTGGAGATATTCTTCGGGCGCTCAGGGGTTGGGCCCTGGAGATGGTGTTGGGGCCCCCAGGGGTTAGGACCCTGGAGCTATACTTCGGGCGTTCAGGGGTTGGGACCCTGGAGCTGATGTTGGGGCCGCCAGGGGTTGGGCCCCTGGAGCTCGAGTTGGGACCCCTGGGGGTTAGGCCCCAGGAGCTATGGTTCGGGCGCTCAGGGTTTGTGCCTCTGGAGCTCGTGTTGTGGCCACCAAGGGTTGGGCCCCTGGAGCTGGGGTTGGGACCCCCTGGGGTTAGGCCCCTGGCGCTATAGTTCGGGCACTCAGGGGTTCGGCTCTTGGAGCTGGGGTGGGGGCACCCAGGTGTTAGGCCCCTGGAGCTATGGTTCGGGCGCTCAGGGGTGGGCCCCTGGAGCTGGTGTTGGGACCCCAAGGGGTGAGGCCCCTGGAGCTCTGGTTCGGGTGCTCAGGGGTTGGGCCCCTGGAGCTATGGTTCGGGCGCTCTTAGTTTGGGCCCCTGGAGCTGGTGTTGGGGCCCGCAAGGGTTGGGCTCCTGGAGCTGGTGTTGGGGCCCCAGGGTTTGGGCCCCTGGAGCTGAGGTTGGGACCCCCGGGGCTTAGGCCCTTGGAGCTATGGTTCGGGCTCTCAAGGGTTCGGCTCCTGGAGCTGCTGTTGGGACCCCCAGGGGTTGGAAACCTGGAGCTGGGGTTGGGGCCCCCGGGGGTCAGGCCCCTGGAGCTATGGTTCGGGCGCTCAGGGGTTGTGCCACTGGAGCTGGTGTTGGGGCCCCCAGGGGTTTGGCCCTTGGAGCTGGGGTGTGGGCCCCCTGGGATTAGGCCCCTGGAGCTATGGTTCGGACGCTCAGGGTTTGGGCCCCTGGAGCTGGTGTTGGGGCCCCCAGGGGTTAGGCCCATGAAGGTATTGTTCGGGCGCTCATGGGTTGGGTCCCTGGAGCTGGTGTTGGGGCCCCCAGGGGTTAGGCCCCTTTAGCTATGCTTCGAGCGCTCAGGAGTTGGGCCCCTGGAGCTGAGGTTGGGGCCCCCGGGGGTTAGGCCCCTTGAGCTATGGTTCGGGCACTTAGGGGTTGGGCCCCTGGAGCTGGTGTTCGGGCCCCCAGGGGTTGGGCCCCTTGAGCTGGGGTTGGGGCACCAGGGGATTAGGCCCTTGGAGCTATGATTCGGGCGCTCAGGGGTGGGCCCCTGGAGCTTGTGTTGGGGCCCCCAGGGGTTGGGCCCCTGGAGCTGGGGTTGCGGCCCCTAGGGGTTACGCCCCCGGAGCTATGGTTCGGGCGCTCAGCGGTTGGACCCCTGGAGCTGGTATTGGGGCCCCAAGGAGTTCGGCCCCTGGAGCTCGTGTTGGGGCCCCCAGGGGTTAGGCCCCCGGAGCTATGATTCGGGCGCTCAGGGGTTGCGCCCTTGGAGCTGGGGTTGGGGCCCCAGGGGGTTAGGCCCATGGAGCTATGGTTTGGGCGCTCAGGGATTGGGCCCCTGGAGCTGGGGTCGAGTTCCCCAGGGGTTGGGCCCCTGGATCTGGTGTTGGGGCCCCCAGGGGTTAGGCCCCTGGAGCTATGGTTCAGGCGCTCAGAGGTTGGGACCCCCAGGGGTTGGGACCCTGGAGCTGGGGTTGGGGCCCCCAGGGGTTAGACCCCTGGAGGTATTGTTCGGGCGCTCAGGGGTTGGTCCCCTGGAGCTGGGGTTGGGGCCCCCAGGGGTTAGACCCCAGGAGCTATGGTTCGGGCGCTCAGGGGTTGGGCTCCTGGAGCTGGTGTTGGGGCCCCCAGGGGTTGGGCCGCTGGAGCTGAGGTTGGGGCCCCCGGGGGTTAGGGCCCTTGAGCTATGGTTTGGGCACTTAGGGGTTGGGCCCCTGGAGCTGGTGTTCGGAGCCCCAGGGGTTTGGCCCTTGGAGCTGGGGTGTGGGCCCCCTGGGATTAGGCCCCTGGAGCTATGGTTCGGACGCTCAGGGTTTGGGCCCCTGGAGCTGGTGTTGGGGCCCCCAGGGGTTAGGCCCATGAAAGTATTGTTCGGGCGCTAATGGGTTGGATCCCTGGAGCTGGTGTTGGTGCCCCCAGGGGTTAGGCCCCTTTAGCTATGCTTCGGGCGCTCAGGAGTTGGGCCCCTGGAGCTGATGTTGGGGCCCCCAGGGGTTGGGCCCCTGGAGCTGGTGTTGGGGCCCCAGGGGTTAGGCCCCTGGAGCTATGGTTCGAACGCACAGGGGTTGGGCCCCTGGAGCTGGTGTTGGGGTCCCCAGGGGTTGGGCCCCTGGAGCTGGTGTTGAGGCCCCCAGGAGCTAGGCCCCTGGAGCCATGGATTGGGCGCTCAAGGGTTGGGCCCTTGGAGGTGGGGTGGGGGCCCCCAGGGCTTCGGCCCCTGGAGTTATGGTTCGGGCGCTCAGGGGTGGGGCCCCTGGAGCTGGTGTTGGGGCCCCCAGGGGTTGGACCCCTGGAGTTGGTTTTGGGGCCCCAGGGGTTAGGGCCCTGGAGCTATGGTTCGGGCGCTCAGGGGTTGGGCCCCTGGAGCTGGTGTTGGGGCCCCCAGGGTTTGGGACCCTGGAGCTGGGGTTTGGGCCCCCTGGGGTTAGGCCCCTGGAGCTATGGTTCGGGCGCTCAGGGGTTCGACCCTTGGAGCTGGGGTTGGGGATCCTAGGGGTTAGGCCCTTGGAGCTATGGTTCGGACACTGAGGGGTTGGGCCCCTGGAGCTGGTGTTTGGGCCCCAGGGGATGGGCCACTGGAGCTGGTGTTGGGGCCCCCAGGGGTTCGGCCCCTGGAGCTGCTGTTGGGGCCCCCGGGGGTTAGGCCCCTGGAGCTATGGTTCGGGCGCTCAGGGGTTTTGCCCTTGGAGCTGGCGTGTGGGCAACCAGGATTTAGGCCCCTGAAGCTATGGTTCGGGCGCTCAGGGGTTGGGCCCGTGGAGCTGGTGTTGGGGCCCCCAGGGGTTAGGCCCCTGGAGGTATTGTTCAGGCGCTAAGGGGTTGGGCCCCTGGAGCTGGTGTTGGGGCCCCCAGGGGTTAAGCCCCTGGAGCTATGGTTCGGGAGCTCAGGGTTTGGGTCCCTGGAGCTGGTGTTGGGGCGCCAGGGGTTAGGCCCCTGGAGCTATGGTTTGGGCGCTCAGGGGTTGGGCAGTTGGAGCTGGAGTGGGAGTCCCCAGGGGTTAGTCCCCTGGAGCTATAGTTCGTTCGCTCAAGGGTTGGGCCAATGGAGCTGGTGTTGGGGACCCCAGGGGTTAAGCCCCTGGAGATATTCTTCGGGCGCTCAGGGGTTGGGCCCTGGAGATGGTGTTGGGGCCCCCAGGGGTTAGGACCCTGGAGCTATACTTCGGGCGTTGCGGGGTTGGGCCCCTGGAGCTGGTGTTGGGGCCCCCAGGGGTTGGGCCCCTGAAGCTGGGGTTGGGGCCCCCAGGGGTTAGACCCCTGGAGCTATGGTTCGGGCGCTCAGGGATTGGGCCCCTGGAGCTGGTGCTGGAGCGCAGAGGGGTTGGGCCCGTGGAGATGGTGTAGGGGCCCCCAGGGGTTAGGCTCTTGGAGCTATGGTTCGGGCGCTCTGTGGTTCGGCTCTTGGAGCTGGGGTTGGGGCCCCCGGGGGTTAGGCCCCTGGAGCTATGGTTCTGACGCTCAGGGGTTGGGCTCCTGGAGCTGGGGTCGAGAGACCCAGGGGTTGGGCCCCTGGAGCTGGTGTTGGGGCCCCCGGGGGTTAGGCCCCTAGAGCTATGGTTCTGGCGCTCAGGGGTTGGGCCCCTGGAGTTGGTGGTGGGGCCCTCAAGGGTTGGGCCCCTGGAGCTCGTGTTGGGGCCCCCAGGGGTTAGGCTCCTGGAACTCGGGTTGGGGCCCCCGGGCGTTAGGCCCCTGGAGCTATGGTTAAGGCGCTCAGGGGTCGGACCCCTGGAGCTGTTGTTGGGGCCCCCAGGGGTTGGGCCCCTGGAGCTGGTGTTGGGGCCGCCAAGGGTTAGGTCCCTGGGGCTATGGTTCGGGCACTCAGGGGTTGGGCCCCTGGAGCTGGGGTTGAGGCCCCCAGGGGTTGGGCCCCTGGAACTGGGGTTGGGGCCCCTGGGGGTTAGGCCCCTCGAGCTATGGTTCGGGCTGTCAGGGTTTGGGCCCCTGGAGCTGGTGTTGAGGCCCCCAGAGTTTGGACCCTTGGAGCTGGGGTTGGGGAGCCTAGGGGTTACGCCCTTGGAGCTATGGTTAGGGCGCTCAGGGGTTGGGCCCTTGGAGCTGTGGTTGGGGCCTCGAAGGGTTAGGCCCCTGGCGCTATGGTTCGGGAGCTCAGGGGTTGGGCCCTTGGAGCTGGGGTTGGGGCCCCCAGGGGTTAGGCCCCTGGAGCTATGGTTCGGGCGATCAGGGGTTGGGCCCCTGGAGCTGGTGTTGAGGCCCCCAGAGTTTGGACCCTTGGAGCTGGGGTTTGGGAGCCTAGGGGTTACGCCCTTGGAGCTATGGTTAGGGCGCTCAGGGATTGGGCCCCTGGAGCTGGTGTTGGGGCCCACAAGGGTTGGGCCACTGGAGCTGGTGTTGGGGCCCCCAGGGGTTGGGCCCCTGGAGCTGGTGTTGGAGCCCCCTTGGGTGAGTCCACTGGAGCAATGGTTCGGGCGCTCAGGGGTTGGGCCCTTGGAGCTGGGATCGAGGGCCCCAGGGGCTGGGCTAATGGAGTTGAGGTTGGGGTCCCCGGGGGTTAGGCCCCTGGAGCTATGGTTCGGGCGCTCAGGGGTTGTAAAGTTGTAGCTGGGGTTGGGGCCCCCAGGGGTTAGGCCCCTGGAGCTATGGTTCGGGCGCTCAGGCGTTGGGCCTTTGGAGCTGGTGTTGGGGCCCCCAGGGGTTGTTCCCCTGGAGCTGGTGTTCGGGCCCCCAGGGGTTAGGCCCCTAGAGTTATGGTTCAAGCGTTCAGGTTTTCAGCCCCTGGAGCTAAGGTTCTGGCGCTCAGGGGTTGGGCCCCTGGAGTTGGTGTTGGGGCCCCCAGGGGTTGGGCCCCTGGAGCTGGTGTTGGGGCTGCCAAGGGTTAGGTCCCTGGGGCTATGGTTCGGGCACTCAGAGGTTGGGCCCCTGGAGCTGGGGTCGAGGGCCCCAGGGGTTGGGCCCCTGGAGCTGGGGTTGGGGCCCCCGGGAGTTAGTCCCGTGAAGCTATAGTTCGGGCGTTTAGCGTTTGGGCCCGTGGAGCTGGTGTTGGAGCCCCCAGAGGTTGCGCCCCTGGCGCTTGGGTAGTGGCCCCCAGGGCTTAGGCCCCTGGAGCTATGGTTCGGACGCTTAGGGGTTGGGCCCTTGGAACTGAGGTTTGGGCCCCCAGGGGTTATGCCCCTGGAGCTATGGTTCGGGCGCTCAGGGGTTGGGCCCCTTGAGCTGGTGTTGGGGCCCCCAGGGGTTGGACCCCTGGAGCTGGGGTTGGGTCCCCCGGTTCTTCGGCCACTGGAGCTATGGTTCGGGCGCTCAGGGTTTGGACCCTTGGAGGTGAGTTTGGGGACCCAGGGGTTAGGCCCTTGGAGCTATGGTTAGGTCGCTCAGGGGTTGGGCTCCTGGAGCTGGTGTTGAGGCCCCCAGGGGTTGGGCTCCTGGAGCTGGTGTTGGGGCCCCCATGGGTTTGGCTCCTGGAGCTGTTGTTGCGGCCCCCGGAGGTTAGGCCCATGGAGCTATGGTTCGGGCGCTCAGGGGTTGGGCTACGGAAGCTGGTGTTGGGGCCCTCAGGGGTTGGGTCCCTGGAGCTGGGGTTGGTTCCCCCGGGGGTAAGGCCCCTGGAGCTATAGTTTGGGCGCTTAGCGTTTGGCCCCGTGGAGCTGGTGTTGGAGCCCCCAGAGGTTGGGCCCCTGGAGCTGGGGTAGTGGCCCCCAGGGGTTAGACCCCTGGAGCTATGGTTCGGGCGCTCAGTGGTTCGACACTTAGAGCTGGGATTGGGGTGTCCAGGAGTTAGGCCCTTGGAGTGATGGTTAGGGCGCTCTGGGGTTGGGCCCCTGGAGCTGGTGTTTGGGCTCCCAGGGTTTCGGCCCCTGGAGCTGGTCTTGGGCCCCCAGGGGTTAGGCCCCTGGAGGTATGGTTCGGGCGCTCAGGCGTTGGACCCCTGGAGCTGGTGTTGGGGCCCCCAGGGGTTGGGTCCCTGGAGCTGGTGTTGAGGCCCCCAGGGGTTAGGCTCCTGGAGCTGGTGTTGGGGCCCCCATCGGTTTGGCTCCTTGAGCTGTTGTTGGGGCCCCCGGAGGTTAGGCCCATGGAGCTATGGTTCGGGCGCTCAGGGGTTGGGCTCCGGGAGCTGGTGTTGGGGCCCCCAGGGGTTGGGCCCCTGGAGTTGGGGTTGGGCCCCCCGGGGGTTAGGCCCCTGGAGCTATGGTTCGGGCGCTCAGGGGTCGGGCCCCTAGAGCTGGTGTTGGGGCTCCCAGGGGTTGGGCCCCTGGAGCTATGGATCGGGCGCTCAGGTGTCGGGCCCCTGGAGCTGGTGTTGGGGCCCCCAAGGGTCAGGCCCCTGTAGCTTTGGATCGGGCGCTCTGGGTTTGGGCCCTTGGAGATGGGGTTGGGGCCCCCGGGGGTTAGGCCCCTGGAGCTATGGTTCGGGCTCTCAGGGGTTGGGCCCCGGGAGCTGGTGTTTGGGCCTCCAGGGTTTGGTCCCCTGGAGCTGGTGTTGGGGCTCCAGGGGTTAGGCCCCTGGAGCTATGGTTCGGGCGATCACTGGTTGGGCTCCTGGAGCTCGTGTTGGGGCCCCCAGGGGTTGGGCACCTGGAGCTGGGGTTGAGGCCCGCAGGGGTTAGACCCCTGGAGCTATGGTTCGGGCGCTCAGGGCTTGGGCGCTTGGAGCTGGGGTAGGCGCCCCCAGGGGTTAGGCCCCTGGAGCTATGGTTCGGGCGGTCATGGACTGGGCCCCTTGAGCTGGTGATGGGGCCTCCAGGGGTTAGTCCCATGGAGGTCTTGTTCGAGCGCTCAGGGGTTGGGCCGCTGGATCTGGTGTTGGGGCCCCCAGGGGTTCGGCCCCTAGAGCTGTGGTTCGGGCGCTCAGGGGTTGGGCCCCTGGAGCTAGTGTTGGGGCCTCCAGGGAATGGGCCCCTGGAGCTGGGGTTGGAGCCCCTAGGGGTTAGGCCCCTGGAACTGTGGTTTGGGCACTCAGGGGTTGGGCCCTTCTAGGTGGGGTGTAGGCGCCCAGGGGTTAGGCCCCTGGAGCTATGGTTCGTGTGCTCAGGGGTTGGGCTCCTGGAGCTGGTTTTGGGGCCCCCAGGGGTTAGGCCCCTGGAGCTGGGGATGGGGCCTCCGGGGGTTAGGCCCCTGGAGCTATGGTTCGGGCGCTCAGGGGTTTTACCCTTGGAAGTGGGTTTGGGGACCCAGGGGTTAGGCCCTTGGAGCTATGGTTAGGTCGCTCAGGGGTTGGGCCACTGGAGCTGGTGTTGGGGCCCCCAGGGGTTGGCCCCTGGAGCTGGGGTTGGGGCCCCCAGGGGTTATGCCCCTGGAGCTATGGTTCGGGCGCTCAGGGGTTGGGCCCTTGGAGCTGGGGTGGGAGCCCCCAGGGGTCAGGCCCCTAGAGCCATGCTTCGGGCGCTCAGTTCTTGGACTCTTGGAGCTGGGGTTGGGGAGCCCAGGGGTTAGGTACTTAGAGCTATGGTTAGGGCGCTCAGGGTTTGGGCCCCTGTAGCTGGTGTTGGGGCCCCCAGGGTTTGGGCCTCTGGAGCTGGTGTTGGGGCCCCCAGGGGTGAGGCCCCTGGAGCTATGGTTCTGACGCTTAGGGGTTCGGCCCCTGGAGCTATGGTTCGGGTGCTCTAGGGTTGAGCCCCTTGAACTGGTGTTGGGGCCCCCAGGGGTTTGGCTCCTGGAGCTGGTTTCGGGGCCCCCAGGGGTTTGGCCCCTGGAGCTGGGGTTGGGGCACCCGGGGGTTAGGCCCCTGGAGCTATGGTTCGGGCGCTTAGCGTTTCGGCCCGTGGAGCTGGTGTTTTACCCTCCAGAGGTTGGGCCCCTGGAGCTGGGGTTGGGGCCCCCGGGGGTAAGGCCCCTGGAGCTATAGTTCGGGCGCTTAGCGTTTGGGCCCATGGAGCTGGTGTTGTAGCCCCCAGAGGTTCGGCCCCTGGAGCTGGTGTTGGAGCCCCCAGAGGTTCGGCCCCTGGAGCTGGGGTAGTGGCCCCCAGGGGTTAGGCCCCTGGAGCTATGGTTCGGACGCTTAGGGGTTGGACCCTTGGAGCTGCGGTTGGGGCCCCCAAGTATCAGGCCAATGGAGCTATGGTTCAGGCGCTCAGGGGTTGGGCCCTTGGAACTGAGGTTGGGGCCCCCAGGGGTTAGGCCCCTGGAGCTATGATTCGGGCGCTCAGGGGTTGGGCCCCTGGAGCTGGTGTTGGGGCCCCTAGGGGTTCGGCCCCTGGAGCTTTGGTTCGGGCGCTCAGTGTTTGGACCCTTGGAGCTAGTGTTGGGGCCCCCAGGGGTTGGACCCCTGGAACTGGGGTTGGGGCCCCCGGTTGTTAGGCCACTGGAGCTATGGTTCGGGCGCTCAGGGGTTGGACCCTTGGAGCTGGGATTGGGGAGTCCAGGGGTTAGGCCCTTGGAGCGATGGTTAGGGCGCTCAGGGGTTGGGCCCCTGGAGCTGGTGTTTGGGCCCCCAGGGTTTTGGCCCCTGGAGCTGGTCTTGGGCCCCCAGGGGTTAGGCCCCTGGAGGTATGGTTCGGGCGCTCAGGCGTTGGGCCCCTGGAGCTGGTGTTGGTGCCCCCAGGGGTTCGGCCCCTGGATCTCGTGTTGGGGCTCCCAGGGGTTAGGCCTCTCGTGCTATGGTGCGACGCTCAGGGGTTGGGCCCTTGGAGCTGGGGTTGGGGACCCCGGGGGCTAGGCCCCTGGAGCTATGGTTCGGGCGCTGGGGGGTTGGGCCCCTGGAGCTGGTGTTGGGGCCCCCAGGGGTTGGGCACCTGGAGCTGGGGTTGTGACCCCCAGGAGTTAGGCCCCTGGAGCTGTGGTTCGGGCGCTCAGGGGTTGGGCCCTTGGAGCTGGGGTGGGGGACCCAGGGGTTAGGCCCCTGGAGCTATGGTTCGGGCGGTCAGGGACTGGGCCCCTGAAGCTGGTGTTTGGGCCCACAGGGGTTAGTCCCCTGGAGGTATTGTTCAGCCGCTCAGGGGTTGGGCCGCTGGAGCTGGTGCTGGGGCCCCCAGTGGTTGGGCCCCTGGAGCTATGGTTTGGGCGCTCAGGGGTTGGGCCCCTGTAGCTGGTGTTGGGGCCCCCAGGGGTTGGACCCCTGGAGCTGGGGTTGGGGCCCTCGGTTGGTAGGCCACTGGAGCTATGATTCGGGCGCTCAGGGGTTGGGCCCCTGGAGCTGGTGTTTGGACCGCCAGGATTTCGGCCCCTGGAGCTGGACTTGGGCCCCCAGGGGTTAGGCCCCTGGAGGTATGGTTCGGGCGGTCAGGGGTTGGGCCCCTGGAGCTGGTGTTGGGGCCCCCAGAGGTTCGGCCCCTGGATCTGGTGTTGGGGCTCCCAGGGGTTAGGCCTCTGGAGCTATGGTTCGGCGCTCAGGGGTTGGGCCCTTGGAGCTCGGGTTGGGGTCCCCGGGGGTTAGGCCCCTGGAGCTATGGTTCGGGCCCTCAGGGGTTGGGCCCCTGGAGCTGGAGTCGAGGGCCCCAGTGGTTGGGCCCCTGGAGCTGGGGTTAGGGCCCCCGGGAGTTAGGCCGCTGGAGTTATAGTTCGGGCGCTTAGCGTTTGGGCCCGTGGAGCTGGTGTTGGAGCCCCCAGAGGTTGGGCTGTGGAGCTGGGGTAGTGGCCCCCAGGGGTTAGGCCCCTGGAGCTATGGTTTGGACGCTTAGGGGTTGGACCCTTGGAGCTGCGGTTGGGGCCCCCAAGTATCAGGCCAATGGAGCTATGGTTCAGGCGCTCAGGGGTTGGGCCCTTGGAACTGAGGTTGGGGCCCCCAGGGGTTAGGCCCCTGGAGCTATGATTCGGGCGCTCAGGGGTTGGGCCCCTGGAGCTGGTGTTGGGGCCCCTAGGGGTTCGGCCCCTGGAGCTTTGGTTCGGGCGCTCAGTGTTTGGACCCTTGGAGCTAGTGTTGGGGCCCCCAGGGGTTCGACCCCTGGAACTGGGGTTGGGGCCCCCGGTTGTTAGGCCACTGGAGCTATGGTTCAGACGCTCAGGGGTTGGACCCTTGGAGCTGGGATTGGGGAGTCCAGGGGTTAGGCCCTTGGAGCGATGGTTAGGGCGCTCAGGGGTTGGGCCCCTGGAGCTGGTGTTTGGGCCCCCAGGGTTTTGGCCCCTGGAGCTGGTCTTGGGCCCCCAGGGGTTAGGCCCCTGGAGGTATGGTTCGGGCGCTCAGGCGTTGGGCCCCTGGAGCTGGTGTTGGTGCCCCCAGGGGTTCGGCCCCTGGATCTCGTGTTGGGGCTCCCAGGGGTTAGGCCTCTCGTGCTATGGTGCGGCGCTCAGGGGTTGGGCCCTTGGAGCTGGGGTTGGGGACCCCGGGGGCTAGGCCCCTGGAGCTATGGTTCGGGCTCTGGGGGGTTGGGCCCCTGGAGCTGGTGTTGGGGCCCCCAGGGGTTGGGCACCTGGAGCTGGGGTTGTGACCCCCAGGAGTTAGGCCCCTGGAGCTGTGGTTCGGGCGCTCAGGGGTTGGGCCCTTGGAGCTGGGGTGGGGGACCCAGGGGTTAGGCCCCTGGAGCTATGGTTCGGGCGGTCAGGGACTGGGCCCCTGAAGCTGGTGTTTGGGCCCACAGGGGTTAGTCCCCTGGAGGTATTGTTCAGCCGCTCAGGGGTTGGGCCGCTGGAGCTGGTGCTGGGGCCCCCAGTGGTTGGGCCCCTGGAGCTATGGTTTGGGCGCTCAGGGGTTGGGCCCCTGGAGCTGGTGTTGGGGCCCCCAGGGGTTGGGCCCCTGGAACTGGTGTTAAGGCCCCAGAGGTTAGGCCCCTGGAACTATGGTTCGGGCGGTCAGGGATTGGGCCCCTGGAGCTGGTGTTGGGGCCTCCAGGGATTGGGCTCCTGGAGCTGGTGTTGGGGCCTCCAGGGATTGGGCCCCTGGAACTGGGGTTAGGGCCCCCAGGGGTTAGGCCCCTGGAACTGTGGTTCGGTTTGTCAGGGGTTGGGCCCTTCTAGCTGGGGTGGGGGCGCCCAGGTTTTAGGCCCCTGGAGCTATGGATCGGGCGCTCAGGGGTTGGGCTCCTGGAGCTGGTGTTGGGGCCCCCAGGGGTTAGGCCACTGGAGCTGGGCTTGGGACCTCCGGGGGTTAGGCCCCTGGAGCTATGGTTCGGGTGCTCAGGATTTGGACCCTTGGAGGTGGGTTTGGGGAGCCCACGGGTTAGGCCCTTGGATCTATGGTTAGGTCGCTCAGGGGTTGGGCCCCTGGAGCTGGTGTTCGGGTCCCCAGGGGTGGGGCCCCTGGAGCTGGTGTTGGGGCCCCCTGGGGTGAGGCCCCTGGAGCTATGGTTCGGGCGCTCAGGGGTTGGGCCCCTGGAGCTGGTGTTGGTGCCCCCTGGGGTTGGGCTCCTGGAGCTGGGGTTGGGGACCCCGGGGGTTAGGCCCCTGGAGCTATGGTTCGGGCGCTCAGCGTTTGGGCTCCGGGAGCTGGTGTTCGGGCCCCCAGGAGTTGGGCCCCTGGAGGTAGGGTTGTGGCCCCCGGGGGTTAGCCCCCTGGAGCTATGGTTCGGGCGCTCACTGGTCGGGCCCCTAGAGCTGGTGTTGGGGCCCCCAGGGGTTGGGCCCCTGAGCTATGGTTCGGGCGCTCAGGGGTCGGGCCCCTGGAGCTGGTGTTGGGGCCCCAAAGGGTTAGGCCATTGTAGCATTGGTTAGGGCGCTCAGCGTTTGGGCCCTTGGAGATGGGATTTGGGCCCCCGGGGGTTAGGTCCCTGGAGCTATGGTTCGGGCGCTCAGGGGTGGGCCCCTGGAGCTGGGGTCGAGGGCCCCAGGGGTTGGGCCCCTGGAGCTGGGGTTGGGTCCCCCGAGGGTTAGGTCCCTGGAGCTATAGTTCGGGCACTCAGGGGTTTGTCCCGTGTAGCTGGTTTTTGGGCCCCCAGGGGTTTTGCCGTTGTAGCTGAGGTAGGAGCCCCCAGGGGTTAGGCCCCTGGAGCTATGGTTCGGGCGCTTAGGGGTTAGGCAATTGGAGCTGCGGTTGGGGACCCCAAGGGTTAGGACCCTGGAGCTATGGTTCGGGCGCTCAGGGGTTGGACCGTTAGAGCTGGGGTTCGGGCCCCCAGGGGTTAGGCCCCTGGAGCTATGGTTCGGGCGCTCAGGGGTTTTGCCCCTGGAGCTGGTGTTGGGGCCCCCAGAGGTTCGGCCCCTGGATCTGGTGTTGGGGCTCCCAGGGGTTAGGCCTCTGGAGCTATGGTTCGGCGCTCAGCGGTTGGGCCCTTGGAGCTGGGGTTGGGGTCCCCGGGGGTTAGGCCCCTGGAGCTATGGTTCGGGCCCTCAGGGGTTGGGCCCCTGGAGCTGGAGTCGAGGGCCCCAGGGGTTGGGCCCCTGGAGCTGGGGTTAGGGCCCCCGGGAGTTAGGCCCCTGGAGTTATAGTTCGGGCGCTTAGCGTTTGGGCCCGTGGAGCTGGTGTTGGAGCCCCCAGAGGTTGGGGTGTGGAGCTGCGGTTGGGGACCCCAAGGGTTAGGCCCCTGGAGCTATGGTTCGGGCGCTCAGGGGTTGGACCGTTAGAGCTGGGGTTCGGGCCCCCAGGGGTTAGGCCCCTGGAGCTATGGTTCGGGCGCTCAGGGGTTTTGCCCCTGGAGCTGGTGTTGGGGCCCCCAGGGGTTGGGCCCCTGGAGCTGGAGTTGGGGCCCCCAGGGTTTATGCCCCTGAAGCTATGGTTCGGGCGCTCAGAGGTTGGACCCTTGGAGCTGGGATTGGGGAGTCCAAGGGTTAGGCCCTTGGAGCGATGGTAAGGGCGCTCAGGGGTTGGGCCCCTGGAGCTGGTATTTGAGCCCCCAGGGTTGCGGCCCTGGAGCTGGTGTTGGCCCCCCCATGGGTTGGGCCCCTGGAGCTTGTGTTGGGGCCCCCAGGGGTTAGGCCCCTGGAACTGTGGTTTTGGCGCTCAGGAGTTGGGCCCCTGGAGCTATGGTTTGGGCGCTCAGGGGTTGGGCCCCTGGAGCTGGGGTTGAGGGCCCCAGGGGTTGCGCCCCTGGAGGTGGGGTTCGGGCCACCGGGGGTTAGGCCCCTGGAGCTGTGGTTCGGGCGCTCAGGGGTTGAGCCCCTGGAGCTGGTGTTGGGGCTCCCAGGGGTTGGGCCCTTGGAGCTATGGTTCGGGCGCTCAGAGTTTGGGCCCTTGGAGCTGCGGTTCGGGGCCCCCAGGGGTTAGGCCGCTGGAGCTATGGTTCGGGCGCTCAGGGATTCGGCCCCTGGAGCTGGTGTTGGGGACCCCAGGGGTAAGGCACCTGGAGCTATGGTTCGGGCGCTCATTTGTTGGGTCCCTGGAGCTGGTGTTGCGGCCCCCAGGGGTTGGACCCCTGGAGCTATGCTTCGGGTGTTCAGAGGTTGGGCCCTTGGAGCTGGGGTGGGGTCCCCCAGGGGTTAGGCCCCTGGAGTTGGTGTTTGGGCCCCCAGGGGTTGGTCTCCTGGAGCTGGGGTTGGGGCCCCCAGGGGTTCGGCCACTGGAACTGGTGTTGGGGCCCCTAGGGGTTCGGCCCCAGGAGCTGGTGTTGGGTCCCCCAGGGGTGAGGCCACTGGAGCTATGGTTCGGGCGCTGAGGGGTTGAGCCCCTGGAGCTATGGTTCGGGCGCTCAGGGGTTGGGCCCCTGGAGTTGGTGTTGGGGCCCCCAGGTGTTGCATTCCTGGAGCAGGTCTTGGGGCCCCCAGGGGTTTGGCTCCTGGAGCTGGTTTTGGGGCCCCCAGGGGTTCGGCCCCTGGATCTGGTGTTGTGGCACCCAGGGGTTTTGCCCCTGGAGCTGGTGTTGGGGCCCCCAGGGGATAGGCCCCTGGAGCTTTGGTTTGGGCGCTCAGGGGTTGGGCCCCTGGAGCTGGTCTTGGAACCTCCAGGGGTTAGGCCCATGGAGGTATTGTTCGGGCGCTCAGGGATTGTGCCCCTGGAGCTGGTGTTGGGGCCCCGAGGGGTTGGACTCCTGCAGCTGGTGTTGGGGCCCCAGGTTTTAGGCCCCTGGAGCTATTGTTCAGGTGATCAGGGGTTGGGCCCCTGAAGATGGTGTTGGGGCCTCCAGGGGTTAGGCCGCTGGAGGTACTGTTCGGGCTCTCAGTTGTTCGGCCCCTGGAGATGGTGTTTTGGCCCCCAGTGGTTAGGCCCCTGGAGCTATGGTTCGGGAGCTCAGGGGTTGAGCCCCCGGAGCTGGTGTTGGGGCCCCCAGGGGTTGGGATTCTGGAACTGGTGTTGGGGCGCCCAGGGGTTAGGCCCCTGAAGCTATGGTTCGCGCGCTCAGGGGTGGGCCCCTGGAGCTGGTGTTGGGGCCCCCAGTTGTTGGGCCCCTGGAGCTATCGTTCGCACGCTCAGGGGTTGGGCCCCTGGAGCTGGGGTTGGGGCCCCCAGGGGTTAGGCCCGAGGAGCTATGGTTCGGGCGCTCAGGGGTTGGGCCCCTGGAGCTGGGGTTGGGGCGCCCAGGGGTTAGGCCCCAGGATCTATGGTTCGGGCGCTCAGCGGTTGGACCATTGGAGCTGGGGTTGGGGATCCCAGGGGTTCGGTCCTTGGAGCTTTGGTTAGGGCGCTCAGGGGTTGGACCCCTGGAGCTGGTGTTGGGGCCCCCAGGGGTTGGGCCACTGGAGCTGGTGTTGGGGCCCGCAGGGGTTGAGCCCCTGGAGCTGGTGTTGGGGCCCCCAGGGTTTAGACCCCTGGAGCTATGGTTCGGGCGCTCAGGGGCTGGGTCACTGGAGCTATGGTTCGGCCGCTCTGGGTTTGGGCCCCTGGAGCTGGTGTTCGGGCCCCCAGGGGTTGGGCTCCTGGAGCTGGTGTTGGGGCCCCCATGGGTTGGGCCCCTTGAGCTGGGGTTGGGTCCCAAGGGCTTAGGCTCCTGGAGCTATGGTTGGGGCGCTCAGGGGTTGGGCCCCTGGAGCTGGTGTTGGGGCCCCCAGGGGTTGGGACCCTGGAGCTGGGCTTGGGGCTCCCAGGGGTTAGGCCTCTGGAGCTATGGTTCGGGCGCTCAGGGTTTGGGCCCTTGGAGCTAGGGTGGGGGTCCTCAGGGGTTAGGCCCCTGGAGCTATGGTTCGGACCCCCAGGGGTTCGGCCCCTGGAGCTGGTGTTGTGGCCCCGAGGGGTTTGGCCCCTGGAGGTATTGTTTGGGCGCTCAAGGGTTGGACCCCTGGAGCTGGTGTTGGGGCTCCCGGGGGTTAAGCCCCTGGAGCTATCGTTCGGGCGCTTATTGGTTGCGCCCCTGGAGCTGGGGTCGAGGGCCCCAGGGGTTGGGCCCCTGGACCTGGGGTTGGTGCCCCCGGGGGTTAGGCACCTGGAGCTATGGTTCGGGCGCTCAGGGGTTGGGCCTTTGGAGTTGGGGTGGGGGCCCTCAGGGGTTAGGCCCCTGGAGCTATGGTTCGGGCGCTCAGGGGTTGGGCCTTTGGAGCTGGTGTTGAGGCCCCAAGGGGTTGGGCCCCTGGTGCTGGTATTGGTTTCCCCAGGGGTTGGGGCCCCCAGGGTTTGGGCCCCTGGAGCTGGGTTTGTTTCCCCCGGGGGTTAGGCCCCTGGAGCTATGGATCGGGCGCTCAGGGGCTGGACCCTTGGAGCTAGTGTTGGGGCCCCCAGGAGTTGGGCCCGTGGAACTGGAGTTGTGACGCCCAGGGGTTAGACCCCTGGAGCCATGGTTCGGGCGCTCAGAGTTTGGGCTCCTTGAGCTGGTGTTGGGGCCCCCTGGGGATGAGACCCTGGAACTGGGGTTGGGGCCCCCGGGAGTTAGGCCCTTGGAGCTATGGTTCGGACGCTCAAGGGTTGGACCCTTGGAGCTGGGGTTGGGGAGCCCAGGGATTAGGCCCTTGCAGCCATGGTTAGGGCGCTCAGGGGTTGGGACCCTAGAGCTGGTGTTGTGTCCCCCAGGGGTTGGGCCACTGGAACTGGTGTTAGGGCCCCCAGGGGTGAGGCCCCTGGAGCTCTGGTTCGGACGCTCAGGGGTTGGGCCCCTGGAGCTATGGTTCGGGCGCTCTGGAGTTGCGCCCGTGGAGCTGGGGTTGGGACCTCCGGGGGTTAGGCCCCTGGAGCTATAGTTCAGGCGCTCAGGGGTTGGGCCCCTGGAGCTGGTGTTGGGGCCCCGAGGGGTTAGGCCCCTGTAAGTATTTTTTGGGCGCTCAGGGGTTGGGCCCCTTTAGCTGGTGTTGGGGCCCCCGAGGGTTAAGCCCCTGGAGCTATCATTCGGGCGCTTAGGGTTTGGGCCCCTGGAGCTGGGGTCAAGGGCCCCAGGGGTTGGGCCCTGGACCTGGGTTTGGGGCCCCCGGGGGTTAGGCCCCTGGAGCTATGGTTCAGGTGCTCAGGGGTTGGGCCCCTGGAGCTGGTGTTGGGGCCCCCAGGGGTTAGGCCTCTGGAGCTATGGTTCGAGTGCTCAGGGGTTGGGCCCTTGGAGCTGGGGTTGGGGCCCCCGGGGGTTAGGCCCCTGGAGCTATGGTTCATGCGCTCAGGGGCTGGGCCCCAGGGGTTGGGCCCCTGGAGCTGGAGGTCGTCCCCAGGGGTTTAGGACCCTGGAGCTATATTCGGGCGCTTAGGGGTTTGGCCCCTGGAGCTGGGGTTGGGGCCCCCAGGGTTTAGGCCCCTGGAGCTATGGTTCGGGCGCTCAGAGGTTGGGTCTCTAGTCCTGGTTTGGGGGCCCCCAGGGGTTAGGCCCCTGGACGTATTGTTCGAGCACTCATGGGTTGGGCCCCTGGAGCTGGTGTTGGTGCACCCGGGGTTAGGCCCCTGGAGCTATGGTTCCGGCGCTCAGGGGTTGGGCCGCTAGTGCTGATTTTGGGGCTCCCATGGGTTGGGCCCCTGGAGCTGGTGTTGGGGCCCCAGTGGTTAGGCCCCTAGAGCTATGGTTCGGGCACTCAGGGGTTCGGCCCCTGGAGCTATGGTTCGGGCGCTCAGGGGTTGGGACCCTGGAGCTTGTGTTGGGGCCCCCATGGGTTAGGCCCCTGGAGCTATGGTTCGGGCGCTCAGGGCTTGGGCCCCTGGAGCTGGTGTTGGGGCCCCCAGGGATTAGTCCCCTGGGGCTATGGTTCGGGCGCTCAGGGGTTGGGCCCCTTGAGCTAGTGTTGGGTCCCCAGGGGTTAGGCCCCTGGAGCTATGGTTCGATCGGTCTTGGGTTGGGACCCTGGAGCTCGTGTTGGGGCCCCCAAGGTTTGGGCTCCTGGTGCTGGTTTTGGGGCCCCCAGGGGTTGGGCCCCTGGAGCTGGTGTTGGGGTCCCCAGGGGTCAGGCCCCTGGAGCTATGGTTCGGGTGCTGAGGAGTTGGGCCCCTAGTGCTGGTGTTGGGGCCCCCAGGTGTTTGGCCCCTGGAGCTGGTGTTTGAGACCCCAGAGTTTACGCCCCTGGAGGTATTGTTCGAGCGCTCTGGGGTTGGGCCCCTGGAGCTGGTGTTGGGTCCCCCAGGGGTTAGGCCCCTGCAGCTATGTTTCGGGCGCTCAGGGGTTGGGCCCCTGGAGCTATGGTTCGGGCGCTCAGGGGTTGGGCCCTTGGAGCTGGTGTTGGGGCCCCAGGGGTTGGGCCCCTGGAGCTGGTGTTGGGGCCCCAGGGGTTAGGCCCCTGGAGCTATGGTTCGGGCGCTCAGGGGTGGGGCCCCTGGAGCTGGTGTTCGGGCCCCCAAGGGTTGGGCCCCTGGAGCTGTTGTTGGGGCCCCCAGGGGTTAGGCCCCTGGAGCTATGGTTCGGGCGCTCTTTGGTAGGGCCCCTGGAGCTGGTATTCGGGCCCCCAGGGGTTGGGCCACTGGAGCTATGATTAGGGCGCTCAGGGGTTGGACCCCTGGAGCTATGGTTCTGGCGCTCTGGGGTTGAGCCCCTGGAGCTGGTGTTGGGGCCCCCAGGGGTTGAGCTCCTGGAGCTGGTGTTGGGGCCCCTAGGGGTTGGGCCCCTAGAGCTAGGGTTCGGGCCCCCGGGGGTTAGGCCCCTGGAGCTATGGTTCGGGCGCTCAGAGGTTGGGCCCTTGGAGCTGGTGTTTTGGCCCCCAGGGGTTGGGCCCCTGGATCTGGGGTTGGGGCCCCCAGCGGTTAGGCCCCTCTAGGTATTGTTTGGGCGCTCAGGGGTTAGGCCCTGGAGCTGGTGTTGGGGCCCCCAGGGGGTTGGCCCCTGGAGCTATGGTTCGCGCGCTCAGGGGTTAGTCCCCTGGAACTGGTGTTGGGGCCCCCAGGGTTTGGGCCCCTGGTGCTGGTGTTGGGGCCCCAGTGGTTAGGCCCCTGGAGCTATGGTTCGGACGCTCAGGGGTTGGGCCCCTGGAGCTGGTGTTGGGGCCCCCAGGGGTTCGGCCCCTGGAGTTATGGTTCGGGCGCTCAGGGGTTGGGCCCTTGGAGGTGGGGTGGGGGCCCCCAGGGGTTAGGCCCCTGGAGCTATGGTTCGGGCGTTTTTTGTTTGGGCCCCTGGATCTGGTGTTGGGGCCCGCAGGGGTTGGGCTCCTGGAGCTGGTGTTGGTGCCCCAGGGGTTGGGCCCCTGGAGCTGAGGTTGGGTCCCCCGGGGGTTCGGCCCCTTTAGCTATGGTTGGGGCGCTCAGGGGTTGGTCCCCTGGAGCTGATGTTCGGGCCCCCAGGGGTTGAGCCCCTGGAGCTGGGGTTGGGGCACCAGGGGGACAGGCCCTTGGAGCTATGGTTCGGGCGCTCAGGGGTGGGCCCCTGGAACTGGGGTTGGGGCCCCTAGGGGTTACGCCTCTGGAGCTATGGTTCGGTCTCTCAGGGTTTGGATCCCTGGAGCTGGTGTTGGGGCCTGTCAAAGTTAGAATCAGGACTCACAATTTGTCAGACCACTCTGTTTATTCGCGCAGCGCTCCGCCAATAACATTCAGAATATGTGAGTGGCCATGCAAGGCCCAAACAGTCTTATATATACAGATAAAAGAGTGGGAATTTAGACAAAGGGACAAAGAAATCAAAACAGTAAAATTCACCTGGGGCGCAGCATGCATATCCTATTTCCTTACTAACTGTTATCGATCTAAGGCTAATGCTTCACCAATTGCCCTTAAACGGTGCAATTGTTCTATGTTAATGTCTGTATTCCTGACACCTGGTTGCAACATTCCAACAACTTTGCTTAAAGGTACAGACAACATTTCTTTAATCCTTTCTATTCTTACTATATAATTCATTCTACTTTCACCATCCCTCCTTTTGGTCAGGCGTACGCCATGACCAACAATTACTGGGTTCCACAAATTAACCGTTCCTTATCTCTTTGTTCATCAGTGATATTCAAAATCATCATATTAGCACTCTGTTTTGGGGCAGTCATCTGGGTGACACAATTCTGGATACAACAGGAGATTAACTGAAAGCATACAAAAATCATTAAGATTCCAAACAGGATAGTTAGGGCTCCCTGAAACAACCAGTTTCCTATGCCAGAGAAATTGAACAGGTTACTTAGCCACTTCCATAAAGAACTCAGCTCTTCATGAGGAAGATATGCGATTTGTTCTAAGTGGCTATAGCGATCTATTACCTCATTGGTATTGTATAAACACACAACATTGTTTTCCAGTGAGAGCACAGGTCCCTCCTTTGGCCGTCAGCACTATGTCCAATGCCTGATGGTTCTGGAGGGCCACCTGTCCAATCGCCCCTGTTTCTTTGCTCAGGGCTCTTAAACTTTCTCTGGTTTTATTTGTCATTATTTAACTACTTAGGAGCCTTTTTTTTGCCTGGTGTATTGCTCCCCCAAGTGGGATAAAGGAACTGCCAATAGCCTCTTCCCAGGTGTCATGACTGTTCCATATTGTGTTAAACGGACAAGGTCCTCCAGTGAGGTCTGGGGAATTGAGTGGGATAGCCAGGACAGGAACACCAGTTTGAGAGTGGGCTGGGATGTGGCTGCAGACCCAGCATTTAGAAATAATAAGGGTCTGAGCTATCCACACTTGCTGCTGGATGAAAGAATTGTCATTGTGGATTCCCCAGACCTTAAGATACCAGCAGCCGAAGAACAGGCACCACCAGAGGCGCATGTTGGAGGCAGGGCCCTTCTGGTTCTGACAACCCCAACTGAGGGAACTGCAGTTACAGTTTTATGTCCACCAGGCAGCAGGCGCTAAGCTCACTGCTGCTTCTTCTTGGGCCTTGCTTTATGTAGTCATCTGCTTCTGGCAACCCTTACGAGAGCGTAGATTGTAAGTTATTGCAGGCTGTTCCTCTACGTCGTCTTCTGGAGTCAAAAAAAATTGACTCTGCGTGGTCCTGAGGTGGTGGTGGTTGGTTCACTGGGGGTGGTGCATTCTTACACCGCGAAGCATGTATCCACTCTGAGATGCCAGAAAGTTTAACAGCTGTCCCTTGACTCTGGCTGTAACAATGGCCTTCACACCTTGTTTTTTCCTGATGCATACATTCCTCATTCACACAAATAGATTGAGAATACAAACAGTAGTATTTTATATAGAACAAAAAAAGGCATTGCAAATTAAACCTTGCTAAGTTTTACAATTGATAACTAAGACAATTTACATTGAGACCCAGGCCTTCAATGTTTCTCTAATTTACTTAACACAGACACAATAGAGAATCCTGTCTCTTACTATTTTAAATACTATTTTAAATTTTAAAACAAAGAGTTAGAGGGGGCCCAATTTGTAATGCATATGGGAGAACAGAATCTTGTAGTCCCAGGGGGTCAGTTCTTTCTGCTATTTAAAAAAAAGTGGCTAGCAGGATGAAATCAATTATACTTCAGTTCTTATGGGACATTATAAAATCCTGCTCCTACATATCCCCCTTTTGACACTAAGATTATTAATCACCAGTGTCACTTCTTATTTAGTCCACGTAATAGAAAATACTGGGAGGTGATTTGGGCCTGTGGCTTTAGCTTTACATACATTTGTTTTATCCACCAGCACATTTTAAACATTTCAATTAAACACATACAATGTAAAACCAAAAACAATTAGGGGTAGTAACATTAGTATGCCAGTAGTTGTGGGAGACCATCCAGAAAATGTTATACCAATGGTAAGCTGTTATGCTTTTCTGTAGTAGCAATTCTTAACATGTCCCCATTGGCGTGTATAATATGAATAGCCCAGTTTTCCACATTGTTTTATTTGTTTATTTATTTAGGGCCCATGTCACCTTTTTACCTTTTAACAGATGATTGGTAATTGTTTGCCATTCAATGCCAAGATTGATAGAGAACTCAGGTAAATCAGTGCTTACAGTAAGCTGAGACTCTTTTGTTGTTGTTGTTGTGGCAAATAGTAAATGTGATTATTGGTAAACACAGTACTTACATTACATTTACATTTCTCTTCTGGTGGGTTGCTAACACTTTTTAAACACTTTTCCCCAAGAATTAACACATACACATAGTCCATTATACAGTACTTTGGATTATCTGAAAGACAAAAAAAACATTTTTCTACCCCTTTTGGGGTGGCATTGATTATTGCTTAAAGATTCCATTCTTTTACAAATACCCTTCCTGACTGCAGGCAAAACAGAGGAATTACCCCATATTTTCCTGTGGTTTTTTTTTTTTTTCCTATAGGCAGACCAGGTTTTAATGGCTTCTACATTTTAAGGGTTATGCAAAAATTATTCCACTGTTTAGTTATTAAATTCATGAGGTGGTGTACCTTAAGTTTTGCCTTTTATATAGCAGACCAAGTTTGTAATCTTTTTCCTGCTGCGTTAAGCTTTAAGTTTATTTACAGGTAATAGCTGAGAAGCATCAGTACCATATTACTTTAAAGGATTTTTTTCAAAAATGATACACACTACAAGTTGTTACAGGGGTACTTACTAACATTAAAGTTATTTTAATGTTTAATATTAACAGTAACATTAGCATCAAATCTATAAAAGGTATCTTGTTATACCATGCCTTTTATGTAGGCAGTTTGTGTGCTGACCAGTTATGTTCTTTATTTGCAGCTTCGTTTGTGCTGGCAGTTCTCACCTTTCTTTATCAGTTAGGTAAATTGCATCAACACAGGCTAGGCTTTTGGATTCAAAGCCATCAGCAGAGCTCAGAGACTCTGTCTTAACACACAGGGATCTGAAAAAGAAAACACAGCCTATTGTGGCTCTTTTTGGAGCCCTAATGGGATTTTAATTCAGCAGCATGTTTCATTTGCATTTCTTTTACCCCTTTTTACAATATACACCGCACATGTCCGAGGGAAAATGCACATTCCTTCTATACTATAACTTTTTTAAAACATTAGCCATATCAATTTTTACATAAGGTGTAACTGTTTCTTTTGTTCTTACAGAGTTTTCATGTATCCTTATCAAAGTGACAGTCTGATTCCACAGAGCCATTTTAAGGCTCAGTGTTTTTAACATTGCTTCTTTTTGTTTTGTGCCCCTCACCTCTGCTGTTGCTTCAGAGGGTCACTGTTAATTTCTTATTCTTTCACTACAGCTCTTATCTGCTATTGTTACAAAAAAAACCCAAACCAAAAAAACAAACAGACTCCAGAATCTCTACCTATTCTCCTGATTTTGACTGCCCTATTGCAGCCATGACTTGGTCTTTACTTAAAAACATTTTAATTTTTGTAAAGAATGAAGTTACCCCTTAAGGGTTAAATGCTAAATTCCAAAGCCAAACAACACTAATTACCTGTGTCTTGCAAAAAGGTCTGTCAGTTTTGCAACTTTGAATTAAAGAGTCAAATGAATTTGTAGTGGCATTAAAAACAAAATCAAAATCAATTTATCTTACACCTACAAAATTGGAGTTTTACAAACCAGATGTGCTGGTTTAGATTCTTAGAATTTTACATATTTTCACAGACAAATAGATACATACATTTTTTTAAACATTTCTTTACACTACTTTGTTTTTACATAGCTGTATATATATATGTATGGATTATTTATAGGCACTCTTCTGGAAAAGGGCCCATTTTCCCTTCAGAATGGCTGCAAAGAAGCCAAGAATTCTCTCTCTTTAACATGGTCCTTTTTAACATTTTCCACAAAATTTAACTGCTTAATTCTCTTCAACCTCTGTAGAGTTAACTTTTCACTCTCTTCCCTTAAATCACTTGTTTACGTCCCAAAATGACACCTTTATCACCTTAGATTTCAACATTTTAAGTATTGTTCCAGGGATTTATGCCTGCACTTACTGCTTTTTTTTTTTTTTTTTTTTTTTACTTCTGACACTATGCTCTTAGGGCTTCCAACCTGTTTTTCAGTTTCTTTATCTGTTGCTTGCCTGCTTGTCTGGGCCCGATCCTGTTTTTTTTTCATTGAACCATTTGTGAGTGATATTGTGGTCATTTCACAATTTTGAAAGAAATGTTCAAGGAAAGGGACCAGGAAGGGTGGGGGCTAGTTGAGGAGCTCCCCCCGCCCCCAGCCTTGCTGAATTGGTAGTGGGACACTATAAAGAATCAGTTTCTGAAGCAGATAACAAAGGGGAACAGAACAAGGGACTTTTTGTCCTTTTTACAATGAGATGGGAGTATTAAGGGGTTTGGATCGATCCGGGGTTTGGAGAACGGGGTAAAGGGGAGCGCTCAGTCTAGTGGTGGGAGAGGAGGCTTTTAATAAAGCTTTTAACTTATTATTTGAATAAGTGAGAGAGGCCAGTTTTCATTTTGTCCACCTATGATTTGCCTCTTGCCACCACTGCATGAAACAATTAACCTCTCCTTTAGCAAATTTAGTTTTAGGTTGGCCGAGTTTGTCCTTTAAGACGTCCACTCAGTCTTTGTTCCAAGATTTTAACAGTGGCCACTGAGTTTTGGGATCCCCCTGAGTTAGCCTAGACCATTTTCCCAGAAATTTACAGGAGTCTGGACCCTTTTTACAGGAGTCTGGACCCATCCTAAATACATAAAATGAGCCGGCGTTCATTTAGGGAACTGTCCCGACTTAGACGTCTGTTTACCAATACAGGAGGACTTCACACACCAATCACACAAGAAGGAAATTCAGGTTCGTCAGAGCGATGCCTGCTGCAACACACAAAAGGAGCCCACAGGCTACTGCCTCAATTGCCCTTGCTTTCACACCAGGGGTTTTACCCAAAGTGCGGTGCGGCTGCAATTGTGCAGATTCCACTCACTCAGACCACGGGGACAGGAACCCCTTGGTCAGCCGATCTCCAGACAGAGACGACACCCAGACTCAAACACTCCACAAGAGGACAGATAGACACAGAGACAGGACAGTCCTCAGTCCGGACAAAATACAGAAATAATTACCTGACCAGATTCCTGATGTCAGATCCCGGGATCCCTACCAGAACAGAGTGGGAACCAACAGGTTCGATGGCGTAGACCTCACTGTGGCTGTGCGCCTTTCCGCTCTAGTGGGGGACCGCTTGGGCCAAACGCCCAGGTGCCGGCTGCCACGGTCATCCCACCAAAACAGTCAGGAATCACACAGCCCCAGTGAAGATGGTTGCCATCTCGGTGGAACCTCCAAATTGTCAAAGTTAGAATCAGGACTCACAATTTGTCAGACCACTCTGTTTATTAGCGCAGCGCTCCGCCAATAACATTCAGAATATGTGAGTGGCCATGCAAGGCCCAAACAGTCTTATATATACAGATAAAAGAGTGGGAATTTAGACAAAGGGACAAAGAAATCAAAACAGTAAAATTCACCTGGGGCGCAGCATGCATATCCTATTTCCTTACTAACTGTTATCGATCTAAGGCTAATGCTTCACCAATTGCCCTTAAACGGTGCAATTGTTCTATGTTAATGTCTGTATTCCTGACACCTGGTTGCAACATTCCAACAACTTTGCTTAAAGGTACAGACAACATTTCTTTAATCCTTTCTATTCTTACTATATAATTCATTCTACTTTCACAGGCCCCAAGGGGTTCGGCCCCGGAACTCGTGTTGGGGCCCCCAGGGGTTAGGCCCCTGGAGCTATGTTTCGGGCGCTCAGGGGTTGCGCCCTTGGAGCTGGGGTTGGGGTCCCCGGGCGTTAGGCCCATGGAGCTATGGTTCGGGCGCTCAGGGGTTGGGCCCCTGGAGCTGGGGTCGAGGGCCCCAGGGGTTGGGTCCCTTTAGCTGCGTTTCGGGCCCCCGGGGGTTAGGCCCCTGGAGCTATGGTTCGGGCGCTCAGGGGTTGGGCCCCTGGAGCTAAAGTTCGAGCTCTCAGGGTTGAAACCCTGGAGCTGGTGTAGGAGCCCCCAGGGGTTGGGCCTCTGGAGCTATGGTTCGGGAGCTCAGGGGTTGGGCCCCTGGAGCTGGTGTTGGGGCCCCCAGGGGCTCGGTCCCTGGAGCTATGGTTCGGGCGCTCAGGGGTTGGGCCGCTGGAGCTGGTGTTGGGGCCCCCAGGGGTTAGGCCCCTGGAGGTATTGTTCGAGTGCTCAGGGGTTGGGCCCCTGGAGCTGGTTTCGGGCCCCTAGGGGTTAGGCCCCTGGAGCTATGGTTCGGGCACTCATGGGTTGGGCCCCTGGAGCTATGGTTCGGTCGCTCAGGGGTTGGACCCATGGAGCTGGTGTTGGGGCCCCCAGGGGTTGGGACCCTGGAGCTGGGGTTGGGGCCCCAGGGGGTTAGGCCCCTGGAGGCGTGTTGCGGGCGCTCAGGGGTTCGGCCCCTGGAGCTGGTGTTGAGGCCCCCGGGGGTTAAGCCCCTGGAGCTATCGTTCGGGTGCTTAGGGGTTGGGCCCCTGGAGCTGGGGTCGAGGGCCCCAGGGTTTGGGCCCCTGGACCTGGGGTTGGGGCCCCCGGGGGTTAGGCCCCTGGAGCTATGGTTCGGGTGCTCAGGGGTTGGGCCCCTGGGGCTGGTGTTGGGGCCCCCAGGGGTTAGGCCCCTGGAGCTGGGGTTGGGGCCCACAGGGGTTTGGCACCTGGAGCTATGGTTCGGGCGCTCAGGGGTTGGGCCTTTGGAGCTGGGGTGGGGGCCCTCAGGGGTTAGGCCCCTGGAGCTATGGTTTGGGCCCTTAGAGCTGGGGTGTGGGCCCCCAGGGTTTAGGCACCTGGAGCTATGGTTCGGGCGCTCAGGGGTTTGGGCCCTGGAGCTGGTGTTTGGGCCCCCAGGGGTTATGCCCCTGGAGGTATTGTTCGGGCGCTCAGGGTTTGGGCCCCTGGAGCTGGTGTTGGGGCCCCCAGGGGTTATTCCCCTGGAGCTATGGCTCGAGTGCTCAGAGGTTGGGCCCCTGGAACTGGTGTTGGGGCCCCCAGGCGTTGGGCCCCTGGAGCTGGTGTTGGGGCCCCAGGGGTTAGGCCCCTGGTGCTGGGGCCCTCAGGGGTTATGCCCCTGGAGCTATGGTTCGTGCTCTCATGGGTTGAGCCCTTGTACCTGGGGTTGGGGCCCCCGGGGGTTAGGCCCCTGGAGCTATGGTTCGGGCGCTCAGGGGTTGGGCCCCTGGAGCTGGTGTTGGGGCCCCCAGGGGTTGGGCCCCTGGAGCTGGGGTTGGGGCCCCCGGGGGTTAGGCCCCTGGAGCTATGGTTCGGGAGCTCAGGGATTGGGCCCCTGGAGCTGGTGTTGGGGCCCGCAGGGGTTGTGCCCCTGGAGCTGGTGTTGGGGCCCATAGGGGTTAGGCCCCTCGAGATATGGTTCGGGCGCTCAGGTGTTGGGCCCCTGGAGGTGGTGTTGGGGCCCCCAGGGGTTGGGCCCCTTCAGCTGGTGTTGAGGCCCCCAGGGGTTGGGCCCTTGGAGCTGTTGTTGGGGCCCCCTGGGGTTAGGCCCCTGGAGTTGTTGTTGAGGCCCCCAGGGGTGAAGTCCCTGGAGCTATGGTTCGGGCGCTCAGGGGTTGGGTCCATGGAGCTATGATTCGGGCGCTCTGCTGTTGGGCCCTGGAGCTGGTGCTTGGTCCTCCAGGGGTTGGGCTCCTGTAGCTGGTATTCGGTCCCCCAGGGGTTGGGCTCCTAGAACTGGGGTTGGGGCCCCCGGGGGTTAGGCACCTGGAGCTATGGTTCGGGCGCTCAGGGGTTGGGCCCCTGGAGCTGGCGTTGGGGCCCCCAGGGGTTGGGCCCCTGGAGCTGGGGTTGGGGCCCACAGAGGTTAGGCCCCTGGTGCTATGGTTCGGGCGCTCAGGGGTTGGGGCCCTTTAGCTGGTGTTGGGGACTCCAGGGGTTTTGCCCCTGGAGCTGGGGTTGGGGCCCCCGGGGGTTAGGCCCCTGGAGCTATGGTTCGGGGGCTCCGGGGTTGGACCCTTGGAGCTGGGGTTTGGGAGCCCAGGGGCTAGGCCCTTCGAGCTATGGTTACGGCGCTCAGGGATTCGGCCCCTGGAGCTGTTGTTGGGGCCCGCAGGGGTTAGGCCTCTGAAGGTATTGTTCGGGCGCTCAGGGGTTGGACCCCTGGAGCTTTTCTGGGGCCCCTAGGGGTTAGGCCCCTGGAGCTATGGTTCGGGCGCTCAGGGGTTGGGCCCCTGGAGGTGGTGTTGGGGCCCCTAGGAGTTCGGCCCCTGGAGCTGGTGTTGGTTACCCCAAGTGTTGGGTCCCTGGAGCTGCGGTTGGGGCCCACAGGGGTTAGGCCCCTGGAGCTATGGTTCGGGCTCTCAGGGGTTGGACCCCTGGAGCTGGGGTGGGGGCCCCCAGCGGTTAGGCCCCTGGAGCTATGGTTCGGGCACTCAGCGGTTGCGCCCCTGGAGCTGGTGTTGGGGCCCCCAGGGGTTGGGCCCCTGCAGCCGGTGTTGTGGCCCCAGTGATTAGGCCCTTGGAGCTATAGTTCGGGCGCTCACGGGTTGGGTCCCTGGAGGTGGTGTTGAAGCCACCAGGGGTTAGGCCCCTGGAGCTTGGGTTGGGGCCCCCGGGGTTAGGCCCCTGGAGCTATGGTTCGGGCGCTCAGGGATTGGACCCTTGGGGCTGGGGTTGGGGAGCCCAGGGGTTAGGCCCTTGGAGCTATGGTTAGGGTGCTCAGGGGTTGGTCCCCTGGAGCTGGTGTTAGGACCCCCAGAGGTTGGGCCACTGGAGCTGGTGTTGGGGCCCCCAGGGGTTGGGCCCCTGGAGCTGGTGTTGGGGCCCTCAGGGGGGAGGCCCCTGGAGCTATGATTCGGGAGCTCAGGGGTTGGACCCCTGGAGCTATGGTTCGGGCGCTCTGGGGTTGAGCCCCTGGAGCTGATGTTGGGGCCCCCAGGGGTTGGGATCCTGGAGCTGGTGTTGGGGCCCCCAGGGGTTGGGCCCCTGGAGCTTGGGTTGGGACCCTCTAGCGTTTAGGCCCCTGGAGCTATGGTTCGGGCGCTCAGGGGTTGGGCCCCTGGAACTGGTGTTGGACCCCCAGGGATGAGGCCCCTGGAGCTATGGTTCGGGCGTTCAGGGGTTGGGCCTCTGGAGCTATGGTTCGGGCGTTCAGGGGTTGGGCCCCTGGAGCTGATGCTGGGGCCCCCAGGGGTTCGGCCTCTGGAGCTGGTGTTGGGGCTCCCAGGGGTTAGGCCCCTGGAGCTGATATTGGGGCCCCCAGGGGTTAGGCCCCTGGAGCTATGGTTCTGACGCTCAGGGGTTGGGCCCTTGGAGCTGGGGTGGGGCCCCCCATGGGTTACGCCGCTGGAGCAAAGGTTCGGGCCTCCTGAGGTTGGTCCCTTGGAGCTGATGTTGGGGCCCCCAGGGGTTGGGCTCCTGGACCTGCTGTTGGTGCCCCCAGGGGTTGGGCCCTTCGAGCTTGAGTTAAGGCCCCCTGGGGATAGGCCCCTGGAGCTATGGTTCGGGCGCTCAGGGGTTGAGCCCCTGGAGCTGGGGTTAGGGCCCCCAGGGGTTAGTCCCCTGGAGCTATGGTTTGGGCCCTTAGAGCTGGGGTGTGGGCCCCCAGGGTTTAGGCCCCTGGAGCTATGGTTCGGGCGCTCAGGGGTTTGGGCCCTGGAGCTGGTGTTCGGGCCCCCACGGGTTATGCCCCTGGAGGTATTGTTCGGGCGCTCAGGGTTTGAGCCCCTGGAGCTGGTGTTGGGGCCCCCAGGGGTTATTCCCCTGGAGCTATGGTTCGGGTGCTCAGAGGTTGGGCCCCTGGAACTGGTGTTTGGGCCCCCAGGCGTTGGGCCCCTGGAGCTGGTGTTGGGGCCCCAGGGGTTAGGCCCCTGGAGCTGGTGTTCTGGCCCCCAGGGGTTGGGCCCCTGGAGCTGTTGTTGGGGCCCCCAGGGGTTAGACCCCTGGAGCTATGGTTCGGGCGCTCTTTGGTTGGGCCCCTGGAGCTGGTGCTGGGGCCCCCAGGGGTTGGGCTTCTGGAGCTGGTGCTGGGGCCCCCAGGGGTTGGGCCCCTGGAGCTAGGTTTGGGGTCCCCGGGGGCTAATCCCCTGGAGCTATGGTTTGGGCGCTCAGGGGTTGGGCCCCTGGAACTGGTGTTCGGGCCCCCAGGAGTTAGGCCACTAGAGGTATTGTTCTGACGCTCAGGGGTTGGGCCCCTGCACCTGGGTTTGGGTCCCTCCAGCGGTTAGGCCCCTGGAGCTATGGTTCGGGCGCTCAGGGGTTGGGCCCCTGGAGTTGGTGTTGGATCCCCAGGGATGAGGCCCCTGGAGCTATGGTTCGGGCGCTTAGGGGTAGGGCCCCTGGAGCTGGTGTTTTGGCCGCCAGGGGTTGGGCCCCTGGATCTGGGGTTGGGGCCCCCAGTGGTTAGGCCCCTGGAACTATGGTTCGGGCGCTCAGGGGTTGGGCCCCTGGAGCTGGAGTTGGGGCCCCAGGGATTAGGCCCCTGGAGCTATGGTTCGGGCCCCCAGGGTTTCGGCCCCTGGAGCTGGTGTTGGGGCCCCCAGGGGTTCGGCCCCTGGAGCTGGGGTTGGGGCCCCCGGGGTTAGGCCCCTGGAGCTATGGTTCGGGCGCTCAGGGGTTGGGCCAATGGAGCTGGTGTTGGGGCCCCCAGGGGTTGGGCCCCTGGAGCTCGGTTTCGGGCCCCCAGGGGTTAGGCCCCTGGAGCTATGGTTCGGGCCCTGAGGGGTTGTTCCCCTGGAGCTCTGGTTCGGGTTCTCAGGGGTTGGTCCCCTGAAGCTGGTGTTGGGGCCCCCAGGTGTTAGGCCCCTGGAGCTATGGTTTGGGCTCTCAGGGGTTGGGCCCCTGGAGCTGGTGTTGGGGCCCGCAGGGGTTGGGCTTCTGGAGCTGGTGTTGGGGACTCCAGGGGTTAGGCCCCTGAAGCTATGGTTCAGGCGCTCAGGGGTTGGGCCCTTAGAGCTTGGGTGGTGGACCCCAGGGGTTAGGCCTTTGGAGCTATGGTTTGGGCACTCAGGGGTTGGGCCATTGGAGCTGCTGTTGGAGCCCCCAGGGGTTAGGCCCCTGGAGGTATTGTTCGGGAGCTCATGGGTTTGGCCCCTGGAGCTGCTGTTGATGCCCCCAGGGGTTAGGCCCCTGGAGCTATGATTCGGGCACTCAGGGGTTTGGCCCCTGGATCTGGGGTTCGGCCCCCCAGGGGTTGGGCCCCTGGAGCTGGTGTTGGGGCCCCAGGGGTTAGGCCCCTAGAGCTATGGTTCGGGCGCTCTGGGGTTGGACCCTTGGAGCGGGGGTTGGGGAGTCCAGTGGTTAGTCCCTTGGAACTATGGTTAGGGCTTTAAGGGTTTGGACCCCTGGAACTGGTGTTGGGGCCCTCAGGGGTTGGGCCACTAGAGCTGATGTTGGGACCCCAGGGGTTGGGGCCCTGGAGCTGGTGTTTGGGCCCCCAGGGGTGAGGCCACTGGAGCTATGGTTCGGGCGCTCAGGGGTTGTGCCCCTAGAGCAATGGTTCGGGCTCTCTGGTGTTGGGGCCGCCAGGGGTTGGGCTCCTGAATCTGGTGTTGGGGCCCCCAGGTGTTGGGCCCCTGGAGCTGGTGTTGGGGCCCTCAGGGGTTGGGCTCTTGGAGCTAGTGTTGGGGCCCCAGGGGTTGGGCTCTTGGAACTGGTGTTGGGGCCCCCAGGGGTTTTGCCCCTGGAGCTGTGGTTCGGGTGCTCAGGGGTTGGGCCCCTGGAGCTGGTGGTGGGGCCCCCAGGGGTTAGGCTACTGGAGCTATGGCTCAGGTGCTCAGGAATTGAGACCCAGGAGCTATGGTTCGAGCGCTCAGGGGTTGGGCCCCTGGAGATGGTGTTTGGGCCCCCAGGGGTTGGGCCCCTGGAGCTGGTGTTGGGGCCCCCAGGTGTTAGGCCCCTGGAGCTATGGTTCGAGCGCTCAGGGGTTGGGCCCCTGGAGCTGGTGTTCGGGCCCCTTGGGGTTCGGCCCCTGGAGCTGGTGTTGGGGCCCCCAGGGGTTAGGCCCCTGGAGCTATGGTTCGGGCGCTCAGGGGTTTGGCCCTTGGAGCTGGGGTGGGGGCCCCCAGGTGTTAGGCCCCTGGAGCTATGGTTCGGGCTCTCAGGGGTTGGGCACCTGGAGCTGGTGTTGGGGCCCCCAGGGGTTGGGCTCCTGGACCTGGTGTTTGGTCCCTCAGGGGTTGGGCCCCTGGAGGTTGGGTTGGGGCCCCCGGGGGTTAGGCCCCTGGAGTTATGGTTAGGGCGCTCAGGGGTTGGGCCCCTGGAGCTGGTACTGGGGCCCCCTGGGGTTGGGCCCCTGGAGCTGGGGTTCGGGCTCCCAGGGGTTAGACCCCTGGAGCTATGGTTCGGGCGCTCAGGGGTTGGGCCCCTGGAGCTGGTGCAGGGGCCCCAAGGGTTTAGGCCCCTGGAACTATGGTTCGGGCACTCAGGGGTTGGGCCCCTGGAGCTGGTGTTGGGGCCCCTTGGGGTTCGGCCCCTGGAGCTGGTGTTGGGGCCCCCAGGGGTTAGGCCCCTGGAGCTATGGTTCGGGCGCTCAGGGGTTGGGTCCTTGGAACAAGGGTGGGAGCCCCCAGGGCTTAGGTCGCTGGAGCTATGGTTCGGGCGCTCTGGGGTTGGGCCCGTGGAGCTGGTGTTGGGGCCCCCAGGGGTTGGGCTCCTGGACCTGGTGTTTGGTCCCTCAGGGGTTGGGCCCCTGGAGGTTGGGTTGGGGCCCCCGGGGGTTAGCCCCCTGGAGTTATGGTTAGGGCGCTCAGGGGTTGGGCCCCTGGAGCTGGTGCTGGGGCCCCCTGGGGTTGGGCCCCTGGAGCTGGGGTTCGGGCTCCCAGGGGTTAGACCCCTGGAGCTATGGTTCGGGCGCTCAGGGGTTGGACCCTTGGAGCTTGGGTGTGGGCCCCCAGGGGTTAGGCCCCTGGAGCTATGGTTCGGGCGCTCAGGGGTTGGACCCCTGGAGCTGGTGTTGGGGCCCCCAGGGGTTGGGCCCCTTGAGCTAGTGTTGGGGCCCCTGGGATTAGGCCCCTGGAGCTATAGTTCGGACGGTCAGAGGTTGGGACCCTGGAGCTATGGTTCGGGCGCTCAGGGGTTGGGTCCCTGGAACTTGTGTTGGGGCCCCCAGGGGTTAGGCCCCTTGAGCTGGTGTTGGGGCCCCCAGGGTTTAGGCCCTAGGAGCTATGGTTCTGGCGCTAAAGGGTTGGGCCCTTGGAGCTGGGGTTGGGGCCCCCGAGGTTAGGCCCCTGGAGCTATGGTTCGGGCGCTCAGGGGTTGGGCCAATGGAGCTGGTGTTGGGGCCCCCAGGGGTTGGGCCCCTGGAGCTGGGTTTGGGGCCCCCAGGGGTTAGGCCCCTGGAGCTATGGTTCGGGCGCTCAGGGGTTGTTCCCCTGGAGCTCTGGTTCGGATTCTCAGGGGTTGGGCCCCTGGAGATGGTGTTGGGGCGCCCAGGAGTTCGGCCCCTGAAGCTGGTGTTGGGGCCCCCAGGGGTTAGGCCCCTGGAGCTATGGTTTGGGCTCTCAGGGGTTGGGCCCCTGGAGCTGGTGTTGGGGCCCGCAGGGGTTGGGCTCCTGGAGCTGGTGTTGGGGACTCCAGGGGTTAGGCCCCTGAAGCTATGGTTCAGGCGCTCAGGGGTTGGGCCCTTGGAGCTGGGGTGGGGGACCCCAGGGGTTAGGCCTTTGGAGCTATGGTTTGGGCACTCAGGGGCTGGGCCATTGGAGCTGCTGTTGGAGCCCCCAGGGGTTAGGCCCTTGGAGGTATTGTTCGGGAGCTCATGGGTTTGGCCCCTGGAGCTGGTGTTGATGCCCCCAGGGGTTAGGCCACTGGAGCTATGGTTCGGGCGCTCAGGGGTTGGGCCCCTGGATCTGGGGTTCGGGCTTCCAGGGGTTGGGCCCCTGGAGCTGGTGTTGGGGCCCCAGGGGTTAGGCCCCTAGAGCTATGGTTCGGGCGCTTTGGGGTTGGACCCTTGGAGCGGGGGTTGGGGAGTCCAGGGGTTAGTCCCTTGGAACTATTGTTAGGGCTTTAAGGGGTTGGACCCCTGGAACTGGTGTTGGGGCCCTCAGGGGTTGGGCCACTAGAGCTGATGTTTGGACCCCAGGGGTTGGGGCCCTGGAGCTGGTGTTTGGGCCCCCAGGGGTGAGGCCACTGGAGCTATGGTTCGGGCGCTCAGGGGTTGTGCCCCTGGAGCAATGGTTCGGGCGCTCTGGGTTTAGGCCCCTGGAGCTGGTGTTGGGGCCCCCAGGGGTTGGGCTCCTGAATCTGGTGTTGGGGGCCCCAGGGGTGTACCCCTGGAGCTGGTGTTGGGGCCCTCAGGGGTTGGGCTCTTGGAGCTGGTGTTGGGGCCCCAGGGGTTGGGCTCTTGGAACTGGTGTTGGGGCCCCCAGGGGTTTTGCTCCTGGAGTTATGGTTCGGGTGCTCAGGGGTTGGGCCCCTGGAGCTGGTGGTGGGGCCCCCAGGTGTTAGGCCCCTGGAGCTATGATTCGAGCGCTCAGGGTTTGGGCCTCTGTAGCTGGTGTTGGGGCCCCCAGGGGTTGGTCTCCTGGAGCTGAGTTTGGGGACGCCAGGGGTTAGGCCCCTGGAGCTATGGTTCGGGCTCTCAGGGGTTTGGCCCTTGGAGCTGGGGTGAGGGCCCCCAGGTGTTAGACCCCTGGAGCTATGGTTCGAGCGCTCAGGGGTTGGGCCCCTGGAGCTGGTGTTGGGGCCCCCAGGGGTTGAACTCCTGGAACTCGGTTTTGGGACCCCAGGGGTTAGGCCCCTGGAGCTATGGTTCGAGCTCTTAGGGGTTGGGCACCTGGAGCTGGTGGTGGGGCCCCCAGGGGTTGGGCTCCTGGAGCTGAGTTTAGGGACCCCAGGGGTTAGGCCCCTGGAGCTATGGTTCGGGCGCTCAGGGGTTGGGCACCTGGAGCTGGTGGTGGGGCCCCAGGGGTTGGGCCCCTGGAGCTGGTGTTGGGGCCCCCAGGGGTTGGGCCCCCGGAGCTGGTGTTCGGGCCCCCAGGGGTTGGGCCCCTGGAGCTGGGGTTGGGGCCCTCAGGGGTTAGGTCCCTGGAGCTATGGTTCGGGCGCTCAAGGGTTGGGCCCCTGGAGCTGCTGTTGGGGCCCCCAGGGATGAGGCCCCTGAAGGTATTGTTTAGGAGCTCAGGGGTTGGGCCCCTGGAGCTGGGTTTGGGGCCCCCAGGGGTTAGGCCCCTGGAGCTATGGTTCGGGCGCTCAGGGGTTGTTCCCCTGGAGCTCTGGTTCGGATTCTCAGGGGTTGAGCCCCTGGAGATGGTGTTGGGGCGCCCAGGATTTCGGCCCCTGAAGCTGGTGTTGGGGCCCCCAGGGGTTAGGCCCCTGGAGCTATGTTTTGGGCTCTCAGGGGTTGGGCCCCTGGAGCTGGTGTTGGGGCCCGCAGGCGTTGGGCTCCTGGAGCTGGTGTTGGAGACTCCAGGGGTTAGGCCCCTGAAGCTATAGTTCAGGCGCTCAGGGTTTGGGCCCTTGGAGCTGGGGTGGGGGACCCCAGGGGTTAGGCCTTTGGAGCTATGGCTTGGGCACTCAGGGGCTGGGCCATTGGAGCTGCTGTTGGAGCCCCCAGGGGTTAGGCCCCTGGAGGTATTGTTCGGGAGCTCATGGGTTTGGCCCCTGGAGCTGGTGTTGATGCCCCCATTGGTTAGGCCCCTAGAGCTATGGTTCGGGCGCTCTGGGGTTGGACCCTTGGAGCGGGGGTTGGGGAGTCCAGGGGTTAGTCCCTTGGAACTATGGTTAGGGCTTTAAGGGGTTGGACCCCTGGAGCTGGTGTTGGGGCCCTCAGGGGTTGGGCGACTAGATCTGATGTTTGGACCCCAGGGGTTGGGGCCCTGGAGCTGGTTTTTGGGCCCCCAGGGGTGAGGCCACTGGAGCTATGGTTCGGGCGCTCAGGGGTTGTGCCCCTGGAGCAATGGTTCGGGCGCTCTGGGTTTAGGCCCCTGGAGCTGGTGTTGGGGCCCCCAGGGGTTGGGCTCCTGAATCTGGTGTTGGGGGCCCCAGGGGTGGGCCCCTGGAGCTGGTGTTGGGGCCCTCAGGGGTTGGGCTCTTGGAGCTGGTGTTGGTGCCCCAGGGGTTGGGCTCTTGGAACTGGTGTTGGGGCCCCCAGGGGTTTTGCTCCTGGAGTTATGGTTCGGGTGCTCAGGGGTTGGGCCCCTGGAGCTGGTGGTGGGGCCCCCAGGGGTTAGGCTACTGGAGCTATGGTTCGGGCCCCCAGGGGTTGGGCCCCTGGATCTGGGGTCCGGGCCCCCAGGGGTTCGGCCCCTGGAGCTGGTGTATGGGCCCCTAGGGGTTAGGACCGTTGCGGTATTGTTCGGGCGCTCAGGGGTTGGGCCCCTGGAGCTGGTGTTGTGGCCCCCAGGGGTTGGGCCCCTGGAGCTGGGGTTGGGGTTCCCGGGGGTTAGGACCCTGGAGCTATGGTTCGGGCGTTCGGGGGTTGGGCCCCTGGATCTATGGTTCGGGCGCTCAGGGGTTAGGCCCCTGGAGCTATGCTTCGGTGCTCAGGGGTTGGGCCCTTGGAGCTGGGGTTTGGGCCCCCGGGGGTTAGGCCCCAGGAGCTATGGTTCGGGTGCTCAGGGGTTGGGCCCTTGGAGCTGGGGTGGGGACCCCCAGGGGTTAGGCCCCAGGATCTATGGTTCGGGCGCTCAAGGATTGGGCCCCTGGACCTGGTGTTCGGGCCCCTAGGGGTTGGTCCCCTGGAGCTGATTTTGGGGCCCCCGGGGGTTAGGCCACGGGAGCTATAGTTCGGGCGCTCAGGGGTTGGACACTTGGACTGGGGTTGGGGCCCCCAGGGGTTAGGCCGCTGGAGCTATGGTTCGGGCGGTCAGGGGTTGGGCGCCTGTAGCTGGGGTCGATGGCCCCAGGGGTTAGGCCCCTAGAGCTGGGGTTGGGGCCTCGGAGGGTTAGGCCCCGGGATCTATGGTTCGGGCGCTCAGGGGTTGGACCCCTAGAGCTGGTGTTGGGGCCCCCAGGGGTTGGGCCACTGGACTTGGTGTTGGGGCCCCCAGGGGTTAGGCCCCTGGAGCTATGGTTCGGGCGCTTAGGGGTTGGGCCCCTAGAGCTGGTGTTGTTGCCCCCAGGGGTTGGGCCCCTGGAGCTGGTTTTGGGGCTCCAGGGTTTAGGCTCCTGGAGCTATGGTTCGGGCGCTCAGGGGTTGGGCCCCTGGAGCTGGTGTTGGGGCCCCCAGGGGTTGGGCCCCAGGAGCTATGCTTCGGGCGCTCAGGGGTTGGGCCCCTGGAGGTGGTGTTGTGGCCCCCAGGGGTTAGGCCCCTGGAGCTATGGTTCGGGCGCTCAGGGGTTGGGCCCCTGGAGCTATGGTTCGGGCGCTCAGGGGTTGGGCCCCTGGAGCTGGTGTTGGGGCCCCCAGGGGTAGGGCCCCTGGAGCTGGTGTTGGGGCCCCCAGGGGTTAGGCCCCTGGAGCTTTGGTTCGGGCGCACAGGGTTTGGGCCCATGGAGAGGGGGTTGGGTTCCCCGGGGGTTAGGCCCCTGGAGCTATGGTTCGGGCGCTCAGGGGTTGGGCCCCAGAAGCTGGGGTCAAGAGCCCCAGGGGTTGGGCCCCTAGAGCTGGGGTTGGGGCCCCCGGGGGTTAGGCCCCTGGAGCTATATTTCGGGCGCTTCGCATTTGGGCTCGTGGAGCTGGTGTTGGAGCCCCCAGAGGTTGGGCCCCTGGAGCTGGGGTAGTGGCCCCCTGGGGTTAGGCCCCTGGAGCTATGGTTCAGGCGCTTAGGAGTTGGGCCCTTGGAGCTGCGGTTGGGGCCACCAAGTATTAGGCCAATGGAGCTATGGTTCGGGCCCTCATGGGTTCGGCCCCTGGAGCTGGTGTGGGGCCCCCAGGGGTCGGACCCCTGGAGCTGGGGTTGGGGCCCCCGGTTGTTAGGCCACTGGAGCTATGGTTCGGAAGCTCAGGGGTTGGACCCTTTGAGTTTGGATTGGGGATTCCAGGGGTTAGGCCCTTGGAATAATGGTTAGGACGCTCAGGGGTTGGGCCCCTGGAGCTGGTGTTGGGGCCCCCAAGTTTTCGGCCCCTGGAGCTGGTCTTCGTGCCCCCAGGGGTTAGGCCCCTAGAGCTATGGATCGAGCGCTCTGGGGTTGGGCCCCTGGAGCTGGTGTTGGGGCCCCCAGGGGCTCGGCCCCTGGATCTGGTGTTGGGGCCCCCAGGGATTAGGCCTCTGGAGCTATGGTTCGGCGCTCAGGGGTTGGTCCCTTGGAGCTGGGGTTGGGGCTCCCGGGGGCTAGGCCCCTTTAGTTATGTTTCGGGCGCTCTGGGTCTGAGCCCCTGGAGTTGGGGTCGAGGGCCCCAGAGGTTGGGCTACTGGAGCTGGGGTTTGGGCCCTAGAGGTTAGGCCCCTGGAGCTATGGATCGGGCGCTCAGGGGTTGGGGCCCTGGAGCTGTTGTTGGGGCCTCCAGGGGTTGGGCCCCTGGAGCTGGTGTTAGGGCGCCAGGGGTTAGGCCCCTGGAGCTGGTGTTGGGGCCCCCAGGTGTTAGGCCCCTGGAGCAATGGTTCGGACACTCAGGGGATGGCCCCTTGGAGCTGGTGTTGGGGCCCCCAGGGGTTAGGCCCGTGAAGGTATTGTTCGGGCGCTCAGCGGTTGGGCCCCTGGAGCTGGTGTTCGGTCCCCCAGGGGTTAGGCCCCTGGATCTATGGTTCTGGCGCTCAGGTTTTGGCCCCTGGAGCTTATGTTCTTCCCCCTGCGGTTGGGCCCCTGGAGCTGGTGTTGGGGCCCTCAGGGGTTCGGCCCCTGGAGCAGGTGTTGGGGCCCCAGGGGTTAGGCCCCTGGAGCTATGGTTCAGGCGCTCAGGGGTTGGGTCCCTGGAGCTGGGGATGGGGCCCCCAGGGGTTCGGCCCCTGGAGCTGGTTTTCGGGACCCCAGGGGTTAGGCCCCTATAGCTATGGTTCGGGCGCTTAGGGGTTGGGCTCTTGGAGCTGGGGTTGGGTCCCCCGTGGGTTAGGCCCCTGAAGCTATGGTTCGGACACTCAGGGGTTTGGCTCCTGGAGCTGGTGTTGGGGCCCCCAGGGGTTTGGCGCCTGGAGCTGGGGTTGGGGCTACAAGGGGTTAGACCCCTGGAGCTATGGTTCGGGCGCTCAGGGGTTGGGCCTTTGGAGCTGGGATCGAGGGCCCCAGAGGTTGGGCTACTGGAGCTGGGGTTTGGGCCCTAGAGGTTAGGCCCCTGGAGCTATGGATCGGGCGCTCAGGGGTTGGACTCTTGGAGCTGGGGTTGGGGAGCCCAGGGGTTTGGCCGTTGGAGCTATGGTTAGGGCGCTCAAGGGTTGGGCCCCTGGAGCTGGTGTTGGGGCCCCCAGGGCTTGGGTCACTGGAGCTGGTGTTGGGGCCCCCAGGGGTTGGGCTCCTGGAGCTGGTGTTGGGGCCCCCAGTTGTTAGGCCCCTGGAACTATGGTTCGAACACTCAGGGGTTGGCCTCTTGGAGCTGGTGTTGGGGCCCCCAGGGGTTTGGCCCCTGGAGGTATTGTACGGGCGGTCAGCGGTTGGGCCCCTGGAGCTGGTGTTGGGGCCCCCAGGGTTTAGGCCCCTGGAGTTATGGTTCTGGCGCTCAAGTTTTGGCCCCTGGAGCTTATGTTGGGGCCCCCTGCGGTTGGGCCCCTGGAGCTGGTGTTGGGGCCCCAGGGGTTAGGCCCCTGGTGCTATTGTTCGGGCGCTCAGGGGTTGGGCCAATGGAGCTGGTGTTGGGGCCCCCAGGGGTTGGGCCCCTGGAGCTGGGTTTGGGGCCCCCAGGGGTTAGGCCCTGGAGCTATGGTTCGGGCGCTCAGGGGTTGTTCCCCTGGAGCTCTGGTTCGGATTCTCAGGGGTTGGGCCCCTGGAGATGGTGTTGGGGCGCCCAGGAGTTCGGCCCCTGAAGCTGGTGTTGGGGCCCCCAGGGGTTAGGCCCCTGGAGCTATGGTTTGGGCTCTCAGGGGTTGGGCCCCTGGAGCTGGTGTTGGGGCCCGCAGGGGTTGGGCTCCTGGAGCTGGTGTTGGGGACTCCAGGGGTTAGGCCCCTGAAGCTATGGTTCAGGCGCTCAGGGGTTGGGCCCTTGGAGCTGGGGTGGGGGACCCCAGGGGTTAGGCCTTTGGAGCTATGGTTTGGGCACTCAGGGGCTGGGCCATTGGAGCTGCTGTTGGAGCCCCCAGGGGTTAGGCCCTTGGAGGTATTGTTCGGGAGCTCATGGGTTTGGCCCCTGGAGCTGGTGTTGATGCCCCCAGGGGTTAGGCCACTGGAGCTATGGTTCGGGCGCTCAGGGGTTGGGCCCCTGGATCTGGGGTTCGGGCCTCCAGGGGTTGGGCCCCTGGAGCTGGTGTTGGGGCCCCAGGGGTTAGGCCCCTAGAGCTATGGTTCGGGCGCTCTGGGGTTGGACCCTTGGAGCGGGGGTTGGGGAGTCCAGGGGTTAGTCCCTTGGAACTATTGTTAGGGCTTTAAGGGGTTGGACCCCTGGAGCTGGCGTTGGGGCCCTCAGGGGTTGGGCCACTAGAGCTGATGTTTGGACCCCAGGGGTTGGGGCCCTGGAGCTGGTGTTTGGGCCCCCAGGGGTGAGGCCACTGGAGCTATGGTTCGGGCGCTCAGGGGTTGTGCCCCTGGAGCAATGGTTCGGGCGCTCTGGGTTTAGGCCCCTGGAGCTGGTGTTGGGGCCCCCAGGGGTTGGGCTCCTGAATCTGGTGTTGGGGGCCCCAGGGGTGTACCCCTGGAGCTGGTGTTGGGGCCCTCAGGGGTTGGGCTCTTGGAGCTGGTGTTGGGGCCCCAGGGCTTGGGCTCTTGGAACTGGTGTTGGGGCCCCCAGGGGTTTTGCTCCTGGAGTTATGGTTCGGGTGCTCAGGGGTTGGGCCCCTGGAGCTGGTGGTGGGGCCCCCAGGTGTTAGGCCCCTGGAGCTATGATTCGAGCGCTCAGGGTTTGGGCCTCTGTAGCTGGTGTTGGGGCCCCCAGGGGTTGGTCTCCTGGAGCTGAGTTTGGGGACGCCAGGGGTTAGGCCCCTGGAGCTATGGTTCGGGCTCTCAGGGGTTTGGCCCTTGGAGCTGGGGTGAGGGCCCCCAGGTGTTAGACCCCTGGAGCTATGGTTCGAGCGCTCAGGGGTTGGGCCCCTGGAGCTGGTGTTGGGGCCCCCAGGGGTTGAACTCCTGGAACTCGGTTTCGGGACCCCAGGGGTTAGGCCCCTGGAGCTATGGTTCGGGCGCTCAGGGGTTGGGCACCTGGAGCTGGTGGTGGGGCCCCCAGGGGTTGGGCCCCTGGAGCTAGTGTTGGGGCCCCCAGGGGTTGGGCCCCCGGAGCTGGTGTTCGGGCCCCCAGGGGTTGGGCCCCTGGAGCTGGGGTTGGGGCCCTCAGGGGTTAGGTCCCTGGAGCTATGTTTCGGGCGCTCAAGGGTTGGGCCCCTGGAGCTGCTGTTGGGGCCCCCAGGGATGAGGCCCCTGAAGGTATTGTTTAGGAGCTCAGGGGTTGGGCCCCTGGAGCTGGGTTTGGGGCCCCCAGGGGTTAATCCCCTGGAGCTATGGTTCGGGCGCTCAGGGGTTGTTCCCCTGGAGCTCTGGTTCGGATTCTCAGGGGTTGAGCCCCTGGAGATGGTGTTGGGGCGCCCAGGATTTCGGCCCCTGAAGCTGGTGTTGGGGCCCCCAGGGGTTAGGCCCCTGGAGCTATGGTTTGGGCTCTCAGGGGTTGGGCCCCTGGAGCTGGTGTTGGGGCCCGCAGGCGTTGGGCTCCTGGAGCTGGTGTTGGAGACTCCAGGGGTTAGGCCCCTGAAGCTATAGTTCAGGCGCTCAGGGTTTGGGCCCTTGGAGCTGGGGTGGGGGACCCCAGGGGTTAGGCCTTTGGAGCTATGGCTTGGGCACTCAGGGGCTGGGCCATTGGAGCTGCTGTTGGAGCCCCCAGGGGTTAGGCCCCTGGAGGTATTGTTCGGGAGCTCATGGGTTTGGCCCCTGGAGCTGGTGTTGATGCCCCCATTGGTTAGGCCCCTAGAGCTATGGTTCGGGCGCTCAGGGGTTGGGCCCCTGGATCTGGGGTTCGGGCCCCCAGGGGTTGTGCCCCTGGAGCTGGTGTTGGGGCCCCAGGGGTTAGGCCCCTAGAGCTATGGTTCGGGCGCTCTGGGGTTGGACCCTTGGAGCGGGGGTTGGGGAGTCCAGGGGTTAGTCCCTTGGAACTATGGTTAGGGCTTTAAGGGGTTGGACCCCTGGAGCTGGTGTTGGGGCCCTCAGGGGTTGGGCGACTAGATCTGATGTTTGGACCCCAGGGGTTGGGGCCCTGGAGCTGGTTTTTGGGCCCCCAGGGGTGAGGCCACTGGAGCTATGGTTCGGGCGCTCAGGGGTTGTGCCCCTGGAGCAATGGTTCGGGCGCTCTGGGTTTAGGCCCCTGGAGCTGGTGTTGGGGCCCCCAGGGGTTGGGCTCCTGAATCTGGTGTTGGGGGCCCCAGGGGTAGGCCCCTGGAGCTGGTGTTGGGGCCCTCAGGGGTTGGGCTCTTTGAGCTGGTGTTGGGGCCCCAGGGGTTGGGCTCTTGGAACTGGTGTTGGGGCCCCCAGGGGTTTTGCTCCTGGAGTTATGGTTCGGGTGCTCAGGGGTTGGGCCCCTGGAGCTGATGGTGGGGCCCCCAGGGGTTAGGCTACTGGAGCTATGGTTCGGGCGCTCAGGGGTTGGGCCCCTGGATCTGGGGTTCGGGCCCCCAGGGGTTGGGCCCCTGGAGCTGGTGTATGGGCCCCTAGGGGTTAGGACCGTTGCGGTATTGTTCGGGCGCTCAGGGGTTGGGCCCCTGGAGCTGGTGTTGTGGCCCCCAGGGGTTGGGCCCCTGGAGCTGGGGTTGGGGTTCCCGGGGGTTAGGACCCTGGAGCTATGGTTTGGGCGTTCGGGGGTTGGGCCCCTGGATCTATGGTTCGGGCGCTCAGGGGTTAGGCCCCTGGAGCTATGCTTCGGTGCTCAGGGGTTGGGCCCTTGGAGCTGGGGTTGGGGCCCCCGGGGGTTAGGCCCCAGGAGCTATGGTTCGGGTGCTCACGGGTTGGGCCCTTGGAGCTGGGGTGGGGACCCCCAGGGGTTAGGCCCCAGGATCTATGGTTCGGGCGCTCAAGGGTTGGGCCCCTGGACCTGGTGTTCGGGCCCCTAGGGGTTGGTCCCCTGGAGCTGATTTTGGGGCCCCCGGGGGTTAGGCCGCGGGAGCTATAGTTCGGGCGCTCAGGGGTTGGACACTTGGACTGGGGTTGGGGCCCCCAGGGGTTAGGCCAGTGAAGCTATGGTTCGGGCGCTCAGAGTTTCGGCTCTTGGAGTTGGGGTTGGGGTCCCCGGGGGTTAGGCCCCTGGAGCTATGATTCGGGCGGTCAGGGGTTGGGCGCCTGTAGCTGGGGTCGATGGCCCCAGGGGTTAGGCCCCTAGAGCTGGGGTTGGGGCCCCGGAGGGTTAGGCCCCGGGATCTATGGTTCGGGCGCTCAGGGGTTGGACCCCTAGAGCTGGTGTTGGGGCCCCCAGGGGTTGGGCCACTGGACTTGGTGTTGGGGCCCCCAGGGGTTAGGCCCCTGGAGCTATGGTTCGGGCGCTTAGGGGTTGGGCCCCTAGAGCTGGTGTTGTTGCCCCCAGGGGTTGGGCCCCTGGAGCTGGTTTTGGGGCTCCAGGGTTTAGGCTCCTGGAGCTATGGTTCGGGCGCTCAGGGGTTGGGCCCCTGGAGCTGGTGTTGGGGCCCCCAGGGGTTGGGCCCCAGGAGCTATGCTTCGGGCGCTCAGGGGTTGGGCCCCTGGAGGTGGTGTTGTGGCCCCCAGGGGTTAGGCCCCTGGAGCTATGGTTCGGGCGCTCAGGGGTTGGGCCCCTGGAGCTATGGTTCGGGCGCTCATGGGTTGGGCCCCTGGAGCTGGTGTTGGGGCCCCCAGGGGTTGGGCCCCTGGAGCTGGTGCTGGGGCCCCCAGGGGTTAGGCCCCTGGAGCTTTGGTTCGGGCGCACAGGGTTTGGGCCCATGGAGAGGGGGTTGGGTTCCCCGGGGGTTAGGCCCCTGGAGCTATGGTTCGGGCGCTCAGGGGTTGGGCCCCAGAAGCTGGGGTCAAGAGCCCCAGGGGTTGGGCCCCTAGAGCTGGGGTTGGGGCCCCCGGGGGTTAGGCCCCTGGAGCTATATTTCGGGCGCTTCGCATTTGGGCTCGTGGAGCTGGTGTTGGAGCCCCCAGAGGTTGGGCCCCTGGAGCTGGGGTAGTGGCCCCCTGGGGTTAGGCCCCTGGAGCTATGGTTCAGGCGCTTAGGAGTTGGGCCCTTGGAGCTGCGGTTGGGGCCACCAAGTATTAGGCCAATGGAGCTATGGTTCGGGCCCTCATGGGTTCGGCCCCTGGAGCTGGTGTGGGGCCCCCAGGGGTCGGACCCCTGGAGCTGGGGTTGGGGCCCCCGGTTGTTAGGCCACTGAAGCTATGGTTCGGAAGCTCAGGGGTTGGACCCTTTGAGTTTGGATTGGGGATTCCAGGGGTTAGGCCCTTGGAATAATGGATAGGACGCTCAGGGGTTGGGCCCCTGGAGCTGGTGTTGGGGCCCCCAAGTTTTTGGCCCCTGGAGCTGGTCTTCGTGCCCCCAGGGGTTAGGCCCCTAGAGCTATGGATCGAGCGCTCTGGGGTTGGGCCCCTGGAGCTGGTGTTGGGGCCCCCAGGGGCTCGGCCCCTGGATCTGGTGTTGGGGCCCCCAGGGATTAGGCCTCTGGAGCTATGGTTCGGGCACTCAGGGGTTGGGCCCTTGCAGCTGGGGTCGAGGGTCCCAGGTGTTTGGCTCCTAGAGCTGGTGTTGGGTCCTCAGGGGTTAGGCACGTGGAGCTATGGTTCGGTCACTCAGGGGTTGGGCCCTTAGAGCTGGGGTCGAGGGCCCCAGGATTGGGCCCCTGGAGCTGGTGTTGGGGCCACCAGGGGTTCAGCCCCTGGAGTTATGGTTGGGACGCTCAGTGGTTGGGCCCCTGGAGTTGGTGGTGGGGCCCCCAGGGGTTAGGCCCCTGGAGGTATTGTTCGGGCGCTCAGGGGTTGGGCCCCTGGAGCTGGTGTTGGGGCCCCCAGGGGTTGGGCCCCTGGAGTTGGGGTTTGGGGCCCCCAGGGTTTAGGCCCCTGGAGCTATGGTTCGGGCGCTCAGGGGTTGGGCCCCTAGAGCTGGGGTTGGAGCCCCCGGGGGTTTGGCCCCTGGAGCTATGGTTCGGGCCCTCAGGGGTTGGCCCCTGGAGCTGGGGTCGAGGGCCCCAGGGGTTGGGCCTCTTCGAGCTGGGGTTGGGGCCCCCGGGGGTTAGGTTCCTGCAGCTATGGTTCGGGAACTCAGGGGTTGGGCCCCTGGAGCTCGTGTTGGGGCACCCAGGCGTTGGGCCCCCAGGGGTTAGGCCCAAAAAGCTGTGGTTCGAACGCTCAGGGGTTCAGCCCTTGGAGCTAGGGTAGGGGGCCCCGAGGGGTTAGGCCCCTTGAGCTATGGTTCGGGCGCTCAGGGGTTGGGCCCCTGGAGCTGGTGTTGGGGCCCCCAGGGGTTGGGCCGCTGGAAACTGGTGTTGGGGCCCCCGAGGGTGAGGCCCCTGGATCTATGGTTTGGGCGCTCAAGGGTAGGGCCCTTGGAGCTGGGGTCGAGGGCCCCAGGGGTTAGGCTAATGGAGCTGGGGTTGGGGCCTCCGGGTGTAAGGCCCCTGGAGCTATGATTCGTGCGCTCAAGGGTTGGACCCTTGGAGCTTGGGATGGGGTCCCCAGGGGTTAAGCCCCTTTAGTTATGGTTCGGGCGCTCAGGGGTTGATCTCGTGGAGCTGGTGTTTGGGCCCCCAGGGGTTAGGCCTCTGGAGCTATGGTTCGGGCTCTCAGGGGTTGGACCCCTGGAGCTATGATTCGGGCGCTCAGGGGTTGTGCCCCTGGAGCTGGTGTTGGGGCCCCCAGGGATTCGGCCCCTGGAGCTGGTGTTGGGGACCCAAGGGGTTAGGCCCCTAGAGCTATGGCTCAGGCGCTCAGGGGTTGGGCCCTTGGAGCTTGGGTTGGGGCCCCCGGGGGTTAGGCTCCTGGAGCTATGGTTCGAGCGCTCAGGGGTTGGACCCTTGGAGCTGGGCTTGGGGCCCCCAGCGGTTAGGCCCCTGGAGCTATTGTTCGGGCGCTGAGAATTTGGGCCCTTGGAGCTGGGGTTGGGGCCTCCGGGGGTTAGGCCCCTGAAGCTATGGTTCGGGCGCTCAGGGGTTGGTCCCTGGAGCTGGGGTCGAGGGCCTTAGGGGTTGGGCCCCTGGAGCTGGGGTTGGGGCCCCCAGGGGTTAAGTCCCTGGAGCTATGGTTCGGGAACTCAGGGGTTGGGCCCCTGGAGCTGGTGTTGGGGCACCCAGGCGTTGGGTCCCTGGAGCTGGGTTTGGGGCCCCCAGGGGTTAGGCCCCTGGAGCTGTGGTTCGGGCGCTCAGGGGTTCGGCCCTTGGAGCTGGGGTAGGGGGCCCCGAGGGGTTAGGCCCCTGGAGCTATGGTTCGGGCGCTCAGGGGTTGGGCCCCTGGAGCTGGTGTTGGTGCCCCCAGGGGTTGGACCCTTGGAGCTGGGGTCCAGGGCCCCAGGGGTTGGGCTAATGGAGCCGGGGTTGGGGACCCCAGGGGTTAGGCCCCTAGAGCTATGGTTCAGGCACTCAGGGGTTGGGTCCTTGGAGCTGGTGTTGGGGCCCCCAGGTGTTAGGCCCCTGGAGCTATGGTTCGGGCGCTAAGGGGTTGGGCCTCTGGAGCTATGGTTCGGGCGCTCAGGGGTTGGGCCCCTGGAGCTGGTGTTGGGGCCCCCAGGGGTTCGGCCGCTGGAGCTGGTGTTTGGACCCCCAGGGGTTATGCCCCTGAAGCTATTGTTCGCGCGCTCAGGGGTTGGGGCCTTGGAGCTGGGGTTGGGGCCGTCGAGGGTTAGGCCCCTGGAGCTATGGTTCGGGGACTCAGTGGTTGGGCCACTGGAGCTGGTGTTGGGGCCCCCAGGGGTTGGGCCCCTGGAGCTGGTGTTGGGGCCCCAGGGGTTAGGCCCCTGGAGCTATGGTTCGGGCGCTCAGGAGTTGGGCCCCTGGAGCTATGGTTCGAGCGCTCAGGGGTTGGATCCCTGGAGCTGGTGTTGGGACCCCAATGGGTTGAGCCCCTGGAGCTGGTGTTGGGGCCCCCAGGGGTAAGACCGCTGGAGCTATGGTTCGGGCGCTCAGGGGTTGGGCCCCTGGAGCTGGGGTCGAGGGCCCCAGGGGTTGGGCCCCTGCAGCTGGGGTTGGGGCCCCCGGGGGTTAGGCCCCTGTAGCTATGGTTCGCGCGCGCAGGGGTTGGGCCCCTGGAGGTGGTGTTGAGGCTCCCAGTATTTCGGCCCCTGGAGCTGGTTTTGGGGCCCCCAGGGGTTAGGGCCCTGGAGCTATGGTTCGGGCGCTCAGGGGTTGGGCCCCTGGAGCTGGGGTCTAGGGCCCCAGGAGTTGGTCCCCTGGAGCTGGGGTTGGGGCCCCCGGGGGTTTACCCCCTGGACCTATGGTTCGGGCGCTCATGGGTTGGGCTCCTGGAGCTGGTGTTGGGGCCCCCAGGTGTTGGGCCCCTGGAGTTGGGGTTTGGGCCCCAGGGGTTAGGCCCCTGGAGCTGTGGTTCGGGCGCTCTGTGGTTGGGCCCTTGGAGCTGGGGTGGGGGCCCCGAGGGGTTAGGCCCCTGGACCTATGGTTCGGGCGCTCATGGGTTGGGCCCCTGGAGCTGGTGTTGGGGCCCCCAGGGTTTAGGGCCCTGAAGCTATGTTTCGGGCGCTCAGGGGTTGGGCCCCTGGAGCTGGTGTTGGGGCCCCCAGGGGTTAGGCCTCTGGTGCTATCGTTCGGGCGCTCAGGGGTTGGGCCCCTGGAGCTATGGTTCGGGCGCTCAGGGGTTGGGCCATAGGAGCTGGGGTCGAGGGCCCCAGGGATTGGGCCCCTGGAGCTGGTGTTAGGGCCCCCAGGGGTTGGGCCCCTGGAGCTGGTGTTGGGGCCCCCAGGGGTTGGGCCCCTGGAGCTGGTGTTGGGGCCCCCAGGGGTTAGGCCCCTGGATCTATGGTTCGGGCTCTCAGGGGTTAGGCCCCTGGAGCTATGGTTCGGGCGCTCAGGGGTTGGGCCATAGGAGCTGGGGTCGAGGGCCCCAGGGATTGGGCCCCTGGAGCTGGTGTTAGGGCCCCCAGGGGTTGGGCCCCTGGAACTGGTGTTGAGGCCCCCAGGGCTTTGGCCCCTGGAGCTGGGGTTGGCGCCCCCGGGGGTTAGGCCACTGGAGCTATGGTTCTGGCACTCAGGGGTTGGGCCCTTGGAGCTGGGGTCGAGGGCCCCAGGGTTTGGGCCCCTGGACCTGGTGTTGGGGCCCCCAGGGGTTAGGCCCCTAGAGCTATGGTTCGGGCGCTCAGGGATTGGGCCCCTGGAGCTGGTGTTGGGGCCCCCAGGGGTTAGGCCCCTGTAAATATTGTTCGGGTGCTCAGGGGTTGGGCCCCTGGAGTTGGAGTTGGCGCCCCTAGGGGTTAGACCCCTGTAGCTATGGTTCGGGCGCTCAGGGGTTGGACCCCTGGAGCTTTGGTTCGGGCGCTCAGGTTTTGGGCCCCTAGAGCTGGTGTTTGGGCTCCCAGGGGTTCGGCCCCTGGAGCTGGTGTTGGGGCCCCAAGGGGTTAGGCCCCTGGAGCTATGGTTCGGGCGCTCAGGGATTGGGCTCTTGGAGCTGGGGTTGGGGCCCCCGGGGGTTAGGCCCCTGGAGCTATGGTTCGGGCGCTCAGGAGTTGGGCCCTTGGAGCTGGGGTTTGGGCCCCCAGGGGTTCGGCCGCTGGAGCTATGGTTCGGACGCTCAGGGGTTGGGCCCCTGGATCTGGTGTTGGGGCCCCCAGGGGTTGGGTCCCTGGAGCTGGGGTTGGGGTCCCCGGGGGTTAGGCCCCTGGAGCTATGGTTCGGGCACTCAGAGGTTGGGCCCTTGGAGCTGGGGTCGAGGGCCCAAGGGGTTGGGCCCCAGGAGCTGGTGTTGGGGCCCCCAGGGTTTCGGCCCCTGGAGCTATGGTTCGGGCGCTCAGGGGTTGGGCCCCTGGAGCTGGTGTTGATGCCTGTCATAAACAGATAGCTAACAGTTAATGTCTCTTTCACCTGAAGCACCTGACCAGAGGACCAATCAGGAAACCGGATTTTTTCAACTCTGGGTGGAGGGAAGTTTCTGTCTGAATCTTTGTTTTCTGGCTGCCTGCTTTCTCTGAGTTTTGGAGAAGTAGTTTCTGTTTTGTAATCTTCTGTTTGTAAGTGTAAGGACAAAGAGATCAGATAGTAAGTTATATGGTTTCTTTTCTTTGGTATTTGCATGAATATAAGTGCTGGAGTGCTTTGATTTGTATTCTTTTTGAATAAGGCTGTTTATTCAATATTCTTTTAAGCAATTCACCCTGTAGTTTGTCACCTTAATAGAGAGAGACCATTTGTATGTATTTTTCTTTCTTTTTTATATAAAGCTTTCTTTTAAGACCTGTTGGAGTTTTTCTTTACTTCAGGGAAATTGAGTCTGTACTCACCAGGGAATTGGTGGGAGGAAGAAATCAGGGGGAGATCTGTGTGTGTTGGATTTGCTAGCCTGATATTGCATTCCCTCTGGGTGAAGAGGAAAGTGCTTTTTGTTTCCTGGACTGGGAACGGAGAGGGGGAGTCACTCTGTTTGGCTTCACAGAGCTTGTGTCTGTGTATCTCTCCAGGAGCACCTGGAGGGGGGAAGGGAAAAAGGATTATTTCCCTTTGTTGTGAGACTCAAGGGATTTGGGTCTTGGGGTCCCCAGGGAAGGCTTTTCAGGGGGACCAGAGTGCCCCAAAACACTCTAATTTTTTGGGTGGTGGCAGCAAGTACCAGGTCGAAGCTGGTAGCTAAGCTTGGAGGATTTCATGCTAACCTCCATATTTTGGACGCTAAGGTCCAAATCTGGGACTAAGGTTATGATAGGGCCCCCAGGGGTTAGGCCCCTGGAGCTATGGTTCGGGCTGTCAGGGCTTGGGCCCCTGGAGCTGGGGTGGGGGCCCCCAGCGGTTAGTCCCCTGGAGCTATGGTTCGGGCGCTCAGGGGTTCCGCCCCTGGAGCTGGTGTTGGTGTCCCAGGGTTAGGCCCTTGGAGCTATAGTTCGGGCGCTCACGGGTTGGGTCCCTGGAGGTGGTGTTGAGGCCACCAGGGGTTAGGCCCCTGGAGCTTGGGTTGGGGCCCCCGGGGTTAGGCCCCTGGAGCTCTGGTTCGGGCGCTCAGGGATTGGACCCTTGGGGCTGGGGTTGGGGAGCCCAGGGGTTAGGCCCTTAGAGCTATGGTTAGGGTGCTCAGGGGTTGGGCCCCTGGAGCTGGTGTTCGGACCCCCAGGGGTTGGGCCACTGGAGCTGGTGTTGGGGCCCCCAGTGGTTGGGCCCCTGGAGCTGGTGTTGGGGCCCTCAGGGGTGAGGCCCCTGGAGCTATAATTCGGGCGCTCAGAGGTTGGACCCCTGGAGCTATGGTTCGAGCGCTCTGGGATTGAGCCCCTGGAGCTGGTGTTGGGGCTTCCAGGGGTTGGGCTCCTGGAGCTGGTGTTGGAGCCCTCCAGTGGTTAGGCCCCTGGAACTATGGTTCGGGCGCTCAGGGGTTGGGCCCCTGGAGTTGGTGTTGGATCCCCAGGGATGAGGACCCTGGAGCTATGGTTCGGGCGCTCAGGGGTTGGGCCCCTGGAGTTTGTGTTGGATCCCCAGGGATGAGGCCCCTGGAGCTATGGTTCGGGCCCTCAGGGGTTGGGCCTCTGGAGCTATGGTTCGGGTGCTCAGGGGTTGGGCCCCTGGAGCTGGTGTTGGGGCCCCCAGGGGTTCGGCCCCTGGAGCTGGTGTTGGGGCCCCCAGGGGTTAGGCCCCTGGAGCAATGGTTCGGGCGCTCAGGGGATGGGCCCTTGGAGCTGTGGTTGGGGCCCCCGGGGGTTAGGCCCCTGGAGCTGATGTTGGGGCCCCCAGGGTTTAGGCCCCTGGAGCTATGGTTCAGGCGCTCAGCTGTTTGGCCCTTGGAGCTGGGGTGGGGCCCCCCAGGGGTTAGGCCGCTGGAGCAAAGGTTCGGGCATTCTGGGGTTGGTCCCCTGGAGCTGGTTTTGGGGCCCCCAGGCGTTGGGATCCTGGACCTGGTGTTGGTGCCCCCAGGGGTTGGGCCCCTGGAGCTTGAGTTGGGGCCCCCGGGGGATAGGCCCCTGGAGCTATGGTTCGGGCGCTCAGGGGTTGGGCCCCTGGAGCTGGTGCTGGGGCCCCCAGGGGTTGGGCCTCTACAGCCGTTGTTGGGGACCCGAGTGTTAGGCCCCTAGAGCTATGCTTCGGGCGCTCAGGGGTTTAGGCCCTGGAGCTGGGGTTGGGGACACCAGGGGTTAGGCCGCTGGAGCTATGGTTCGGGCGCTCAGGGTTTGGGCCCTTGGAGCTGCGGTGTGGGCCCCCAGGGGTTAGGCCCATGGAGCTATGGTTCGGGCGCTCAGGGGTTTCGGCCCTGGAGCTGTTGTTGGGGCCCCCAGGGGTTATGCCCCTGAAGGTATTTTTCGGGCTCTCAGGGTTTGGGCCCCTGGAGCTGGTGTTGGGGCCCCCAGGGTTTAAGGCCCCTGGACCTATGGTTCGGGTGCTCAGAGGTTGGGCCCCTGGAGCTGATGTTGGGGCCCCCAGGTGTCTAGCCCCTGGAGCTGGTGTTCGGGCTCCAGGGGTTAGGCCCCTGCAGCTATGGTTCGGGCGCTCAGGGGTCGGGCCCCTGGAGCTGGTGTTCGGGCCCCCAGGGGTTGGGCCCCTGGAGCTATTGTTGGGGCCCCCAGGGGTTAGGCCCCTGTAGCTATGGTTCGAGCGCTCTTTGGTTGGGCCCCTGGAGCTGGTGTTGGGGCCCCCAGGGTTTGGGCCACTGGATCTGGCGTTGGGACCCGCAGGGGTGAGACCCCTGGAGCTATGATTTGGGCGCTCAGGGGTTGGACCCCTGGAGCTCTGGTTGGGGCGCTCTGGGGTTGAGCCCCTGGTGCTGTTGTTGGGGCCCCAGGGGGTTGAGCTCCTGGAGCTGGTGTTGGGGCCCGTAGGGGTTGGGCCGCTGGAGCTAGGGTTGGGGCCCACGGGGGTTAGGCCCCTGGAGCTGTGCTTCGGGCGCTCAGAGGTTGGGCCCCTGGAGCTGGTGTTTTCGCCCCCAGGGGTTGGGCCCCTGCATCTGGGGTTGGGGCCCCCAGTGGTTAGGCCCCTGGAACTATGGTTCGGGCGGTCAGGGGTTGGGCCCCTGGAGCTGGAGTTGGGGCCCCAGGGATTAGGCCCCTGGAGCTATGGTTCGGGCGCTCAGGGGTTGGGCCCCTGGAGCTGGTGTTCGGGCCCCCAGGGGTTCGGCCCCTGAAGCTGGTGTTAGGGCCCTCAGGGGTTAGGCCCCTGTAGCTATGGTTCTGGCGCTCAGGGGATGGGCCCTTGGAGCCGGGGTTGGTGCCCCCGGGTGTTAGGCCCCTGGAGCTGGTGTTGGGGCCCCAGGGATTAGGCCCCTGGAGCTATGGTTTGGGCGCTCAGGGGTTGGGCCCCTGGAGCTGGTGTTGAGGCTCCCAGGGGTTAGACCTCTAGAGCTATGGTTCGGGCACTCAGGGGTTGGTCCCCTGGAGCTGGAGTTGGAGCCCCCAGGGTTTGGGCCCTTTGATCTGGGGTGGGGGCCCCCAGGGGTTAGGCCACTGGAGCTATGGTTCGGGCGCTCAGGGGTTGGACCCTTGGAGCTTGGGTGTGGGCCCCCAGGTGTTAGGCCCCTGGAATTATGGTTCGGGCGCTCAGGGGTTGGGCCCCTGGAGCTGGTGTTGAGGCCCCCAAGGTTTAGGCCCCTGGAACTATGGTTCGGGCGCTTAGGGGTTGAGCCCTTGGAGCTGCAGTTTGGGCCCCCAGGGGTTAGGCCGCTGGAGCTATGGTTTGGGTGCTCAGGGGTTGGGCCCCTGCAGCTGGGGTCCAGGGCCCCAGGGGTTGGGCCCCTAGAGCTGAGGTTGGGGCCCCCGGGGGTTAGGCCCCTGGAACTGGTGTTGGGGCCACAGGGTTATGGCCCCTAGAGCTATGCTTCGGGCGCTCAGGGGTTGGGCCCCTGCAGCTGGGGTCAAGGGCCCCAGGGGTTGGGCCCCTGGAGCTGATGTTGGGTCCCCCAGGGGTTGGGCCCCTGGAGCTGGTGTTGGAGCCCCCAGGGGTTGAGCCCCTGGAGCTGTTGTTGGAGCCCCCGGGGGTTAGGCCCTTGGAGCTATGGTTTGAGCGCTCAGGGGTTGGGCTCTTGGAACTGGGGTGGGCGCCGCCAGGGGTTAGGCCCCTGGAGCTATGGTTCGGGCGCACAGGCGTTGGGCCCCTGGAGCTGGTGTTGGAGCCCCGAGGGGTTGGGACCCTGGAGCTGGTGTTGGGGCCCCAGGGTTTAGGCCCCTGGAGCTATGGTTCAGGCACTCAGGGGTTGGGCCCCTGGAGCTGGTGTTGGGGCACCCAGTGGTTCGGCCCCTGGATCAGGGGTTGCGGCCCCCGAAGTTTAGGCCCCTGGAGCTATGGTTCGGGCGCTTAGGGGTTGGACCCTTGGAGCTGGGGTTGGGGAGCCCAGGGGTTAGGCCCTTGTAGCTATGGTTAGGGCGCTCAGGGGTTGGGCCCCTGGAACTGGTGTTCGGGCCCCCAGAGGTTGGGCCACTGGAGCTGGTGTTGGGGCCCCCAGATGTTGGTCCCCTGGAGCAGGTGTTGGGGCCCCGAGGGGTGATTCCCCTGGAGCTATGGTTCAGGCGTTCAGCGGTTAGGCCCGTCGAGCTATGGTTCGAGCGCTCTGGGGTTGGGCCACTGGAGCTGGTGTTGGGGCCCCCAGGGGTTGGGCTCCTGGAGCTGGTGTTGGGGTCCCTAGGGGTTGGGCCCCTGGAGCTGGGGTTGAGGCCACCGGGGGTTAGGCCCCTGGAGCTGTGGTTCGGGCGCTCAGGGGTTGAGCCCCTCCAGTTGGTGTTGGGGCCCCCACTTGTTGGACCCCTGGAGCTGGTGTTTCGGCCCCAGGGGTTAGGCCCCTGGAGCTATTGTTCGGGAACTCAGGGGTTTGGGCCCCTGGAGCTATGGTTCGGGAGCTCAGGGGTTGGACCCCTGGAGCTGGTGTTGGGGCCCCCAGGGATTCGGACCCTGGAGCTGGTGTTGGGGCCCCCAGGGGTTACGTCTCTGGAGCTATGGTTCGCGCTCTCAGGGATTGGACACTTGGAGCTGGGGTTGAGGCCCCCGGGGGTTAGGCCCATGGAGCTATGGTTCCGGCGCTCAGGGGTTGGGCCCCTGGAGCTGGGGTCGAGGGTCCAAGGGGTTGGGTCCCTGGAGCTGGAGTTAGGGCCCCCGGGGGTTGGGCCCCTGGAGCTGGTGTTTGAGCCCCAGGGGTTAGGTCCCTGGAGCTATGGTTCGGGCGCTCAGGGGTTGGGTCCCTGGAGCTGGAGTTCGGGCCCCCGGGGGTTGAACCCCTGGAGCTTTTTTTTGAGCCCCAGGGGTTAGGTCCCTGGACCTATGGTTCGGGCGCTCAGGGCTTGGGCCCCTGGAGCTGGTTTTTGGGCCATCAGCGGTTGTGCCCCTGGAGCTGGTGTTGGGGCCCCAGGGGTTAGGCCCCTGGAGCTATGGTTCGGGCGCTCAAGGGTTGGGCCCCCGGAGCTGGTGTTGGGATCCCGAGGGGTTAGGCCCCTGGAGCTGGGGTTGGGGCCCCCGAGGTTTAGGCCCCTGGAGCTATGGTTCGGGCTCTCAGGTGTTGGGCCCCTGGAGCTGGTGTTGGGGCCCTCAGGGGTTGGGCTCCTGGAGCTGGGGTTGGGGACTCCAGGGGTTAGGCCCCTGAAGCTATGGTTCGGGCGCTCAGGGGTTGGGCCCCTTGAGCTGGTTTTGGAACCCCGAGGAGTTAGGCCCCTGGAGCTATGGTTCGGGCACTCAGGTGGTGGGCCATTGGAGCTGATGTTGGAGCCCCCAGGGGTTAGGCCCCTGGAGGTATTGTTCGGGAGCTCATGGGTTTGGCCCCTGGAGCTGGTGTTGATGCCCCCAGGGGTTACGCCCCTGGAGCTATGGTTCGGGCGCTCAGGGGTTGGGACCCTGGATCTGGGGTTCGGGCCCCCAGGGGTTGGGCCCCTGGAGCTGGCGTTGGGGCGCAAGGGGTTAGGCCCCTAAAGCTATGGTCGGGCGCTCTGGGGTTGGACCCTTAGAGCGGGGGTTGGAGAGTCCAGGGGTTAGGCCCTTGGAGCTATGGTTAGGGCTTTAAGGGGTTGGACCCCTGGAGCTGGTGTTGGGGCCCTCAGGGGTTGGACCACTAGAGCTGGTGTTGGGACCCCCAGTGGTTGGGCCCCTGGAGCTGGTATTGGGGCCCTCAGGGGTTGGGCGCTTGGAGCAGATATTGGTGCCCCAGGGGTTGGGCTCTTGGAACTGGTGTTGGGGCCCCCAGGGGTTTTGCCCCTGGAGCTATGGTTCGGGTGCTCAGGGGTTGTCCCCCTGGAGCTGGTGGTGGGGTTCCCAGGGGTCAGGCTACTGGAGCTATGACTCAGGCGCTCAGGGATTGGGACCCAGGAGCTATGGTTCGGGCTCTCAGGGGTTGGGCCCCTGGAGATGGTGTTGGGGCCCCCAGGGGTTGGGCCTCTGGTGCTGGTGTTGGGGCCCGCAGGGGTTGGGCCTCTGGTGCTCGTTTTGGGGCCCCCAGGATTTAGGCCCCTGGAGCTATGGTTCGGGTGCTCAGGGGTTGCGCCCTTGGAGTTGGGGTGGGGGCCCCCAATGGTTAGGCCTCTAGAGGTATTGTTCGGGCGGTCAGGGGTTGTGCCCCTGGAGCTGCTGTTGGGGACCCCAGGGGTTAGACCCCTGGATATATTGTTCGGGAGCTCAGGGGTTGGACCCCTGGAGCTGGTGTTGATGACCCAAGGGGTTAGGCCCCTGGAGCTATGGTTCGGGCGCTCATGGGTTGGGCCCCTGGATCTGGAGTTGGGGCCAACAGGGGTTGGGCCGCTGGAGCTGGTGTTGGGGCCCCAGGAGTTAGGCACCTGGAGCTATGTTTCTGGCGCTCAGGGGTAGGACCCTTGGAGCGGGGGTTTGGGAGTCCAGGGGTTAGGCCCTTGGAGCTATGGTTAGGGCGCTCAGGGGTTGGGGCCCTGGAGCTGGTGATTTGCCCCCAGGGGTGAGGCCACTGGAGCAATGGTTCGGGCTCTCAGGGGTGGGCCCCTGGAGATGGTGTTGGGGCCCCCAGGAGTTCGGCCCCTGAACCTGGTGTTGGGACCCCCAGGGGTTAGGCCTCTGGAGCTACGGTTCGGGCACTCAGGGGTTGAGCCCCTAGAGCTGGTGTTGGGGCCCGCAGGGATTGGGCTCCTGGAGCTGGGGTTGGGGACTCCAGGGGTTAGGCCCCTGGAACTATGGTTCGGGCGCTCAGGGGTTGGGCCCTTGGAGCTGGGGTGGGGGCCCCCAGGGGTTAGGCTCCTGGAGCTATGGTTCGGGCGCTCAGTTGTTGGGCCATTGGAGCTGCTGTTGGGGCCCCCAGGGGTTAGGCCCCTGGAGGTATTGTTCCTGGGCTCAGGGGTTGGGCCCCTGGAGCTCGTGTTGATGCCCCCAGGGGTTAGGCCCCTGGAGCTATGGTTCGGGCTCTCAGGGGTTGGGCCCATGGATCTGGGGTTGGGACCTCCAGGGGTTGGCCCCTGGAGCTGGTGTTGGGGCCCCAGGGGTTAGGCCCCTGGAGCTATGGTTCGAGCGCTCAGGGGTTGGACCCTTGGAGCGGGGGTTGGGGAGTCCAGGGGTTAGGCCTTTAGAGCTATGGTTAGGGCGCTCAGGGGTTGGGCCCCTGGAGCTGGTGTTGGGGCCCCCAGGGGTTGGGCCACTGGAGCTGGTGTTGGAGCCCCAAGGGGTTGGGGTCCTGGAGCTGGTGTTGGTGCCCCCAGGGGTGAGGCCACTGGAGCTATGGTTCGGGCACTCAGGGGTTGTGCCCCTGGAGCTGGTGTTGGGGCCCCCAGGGGTTGGGCTCCTTGATTTGTTGTTGGTGCCCCCAGGGGTTTGGCCCCTGGAGCTGGTGTTGAGGCCCCCAGGGGTTGGGTTTCTGGAGCTGGTGTTATGGCCCCCAGGGGTTGGGCTCTTGGAACTGGTGTTGGGGCCCCCAGGGGTTTTGCCCCGGGAGCTATGGTTCGGGCGCTCAGGGGTTGGGCCCCTGGAGCTGGTGTTGGGACCCCCAGGGGTTAGGCCTCTGGACCTATGGATCGGGCGCTCAGGGGTTGGGCCCCTGGAGCTATGGTTCGGGTGCTCAGGGGTTGGGCCCCTGGAAATGGTGTTGGGGTCCCCAGGGGTTGGGCTCCTGGAGCTGGTGTTGGGGCCCCCAGGGGTTAGGCCCCTGGAGCTATGGTTCGGGCGCTCAGTTGTTGGGCCATTGGAGCTGCTGTTGGGGCCCCCAGGGGTTAGGCCCCTGGAGGTATTGTTCCTGGGCTCAGGGGTTGGGCCCCTGGAGCTCGTGTTGATGCCCCCAGGGGTTAGGCCCCTGGAGCTATGGTTCGGGCGCTCAGGGGTTGGGCCCATGGATCTGGGGTTGGGACCTCCAGGGGTTGGCCCCTGGAGCTGGTGTTGGGGCCCCAGGGGTTAGGCCCCTGGAGCTATGGTTCGAGCGCTCAGGGGTTGGACCCTTGGAGCGGGGGTTGGGGAGTCCAGGGGTTAGGCCCTTAGAGCTATGGTTAGGGCGCTCAGGGGTTGGGCCCCTGGAGCTGGTGTTGGGGCCCCCAGGGGTTGGGCCACTGGAGCTGGTGTTGGAGCCCCAAGGGGTTGGGGTCCTGGAGCTGGTGTTGGTGCCCCCAGGGGTGAGGCCACTGGAGCTATGGTTCGGGCACTCAGGGGTTGTGCCCCTGGAGCTGGTGTTGGGGCCCCCAGGGGTTGGGCTCCTTGATTTGTTGTTGGTGCCCCCAGGGGTTTGGCCCCTGGAGCTGGTGTTGAGGCCCCCAGGGGTTGGGTTTCTGGAGCTGGTGTTATGGCCCCCAGGGGTTGGGCTCTTGGAACTGGTGTTGGGGCCCCCAGGGGTTTTGCCCCGGGAGCTATGGTTCGGGCGCTCAGGGGTTGGGCCCCTGGAGCTGGTGTTGGGACCCCCAGGGGTTAGGCCTCTGGACCTATGGATCGGGCGCTCAGGGGTTGGGCCCCTGGAGCTATGGTTCGGGTGCTCAGGGGTTGGGCCCCTGGAAATGGTGTTGGGGTCCCCAGGGGTTGGGCTCCTGGAGCTGGTGTTGGGGCCCCCAGGGGTTAGGCCCCTGGAGCTATGGTTCGGGCGCTAAGAGGTTGGGCCCCTGGAGCTGGTGTTGGGGCCCCAAGGGGTTCGGCTCCAGGAGCTGGGTTTGGGGACCCCAGGCGTTAGGCCCCTGGAGCTATTGTTCGGGCGCTCAGGGGTTGGGCCCTTGGAGCTATGGTTCGGGCGCTCAGCGGTTGGGCCCCTGGAGATGGTGTTGGGGCCCCCAGGGGTTGGGTTTCTGGTGCTGGTGTTGGGGCCCCCAGGGGTTGGGCCTCTGGTGCTCGTGTTGGGGCCCCCAGGGGTTAGGCCCCTGGACCTATGGTTCGGGTGCTCAGGGGTTGGGCCCTTGGAGCTGGGGTGAGGGCCCCCAATGGTTAGGCCTCTGGAGGTATTGTTCGGGTGTTCAGGGGTTGTGCCCCTGGAGCTGGTGCTGAGGCCCCAAGGGGTTAGGCCCCTGGAGCTATGGTTTGGGCGCTCAGCGGTTGGGCCCCTGCAGCTCGTGTTGGGGCCCTCAGGGGTAGAGCCCCTGGAGCTGGTGTTGGGGCCCCCAGGGGTTGGGCCCCGGAGCTAGTGTTCGGGCCCCCAGGGGTTGGGCCCCTGGAGCTGGGGTTAAGGGCCCCAGGGGTTGGGCCCCTGGAGCTGGGGTTGTGGCCCCCGGGGGTTAGGCCCCTAGAGCTATAGTTCGGGCGCTCAGGGGTTAGGACCGTGGAGCTGATGTTAGGGCCCCCAGGGTTTGGGCCCCTGGAGCTGGGGTAGGGTCCCCCAGGGGTTAGGCCCCTGGAGCTATGGTTCGGGCGATCAGGGGTTGGGCCCCTGGAGCTGGTGTTGGGGCCCCCAGGGGGTAGGCCCCTGGAGCTATGGTTCGGGCGCTCAGTCGTTGGGCCTCTGGAGCTATGGTTCGGGTGCACAGGTGTTGGGTACCTGGAGCTGGTGTTGTGGCCCCCAGGCGTTCGGCCCCTGGAGCTGGTGTTGGGGCCCCCAGGGGTTAGGCCCCTGGAGGTATGGTTCGGGCTCTCAGGGGTTGGGTCCCTGGAGCTGGTGTTTGGGCCCCCAGGGGTTGGGCTCCTGGAGCTGGGGTTGGGGACTCGAGGGGTTCGGCCCCTGGAGCTGTCGTTCTTGCGCTCAGGGGTTGGGCCCCTGGAGCTGGTGTTGGGGCCCCCAGGAGTTCGGCCCCTGAAGGTATTGTTCGGGCGCTCAGGGGTTGTGCCTCTGGAGCTTGTGTTGGGACCTCCAGGGGTTGGGCCCCTGGAGCTGGTGTTGAGGCCACAGGGGTTAGGCCCCTGGAGCAAAGGTTCAGGCGGTCAGGGTTTGAGCCCCTGGAGCTATGGTTCGGGCGCTAAGGGTTTCGGCCCCTGGAACTGGTGTTGGGACCCCCAGGGGTTGGGCCCCTGGAGCTGGTGTTGAGGCCCCCAGGGGTTGGGCCCCTGGAGCTGGTGTTTGGGCCCCCAGCGGTTAGGCCGCTGGAGATATGCTTCTGCCGCTCAGGGGTTGTTCCCCTGGAGCTCTGGTTCGGGCTAGCAGGGGTGGGCCCCTGGAGATGGTGTTGGGGCCTCCAGGAGTTCAGCCCTTGGAGCTGGGGTAGGGTCCCCCAGGGGCTAGGCCCCTGGAGCTATGGTTTGGGCGCTCAGGGGTAGTTCCCCTGGAGCTGGTGATGGGGCCCCCATGGCGTAGGCCTCTGGAGCTATGGTTCGGGCGCTCAGTGATTGGGCCCCTGGAGCTATGGTTCGGGCGCACAGGGGTTGGGTACCTGGAGCTGGTGTTTTGGCCCCCAGGCGTTCGGCCCCTGGAGCTGGTGTTGGGGCCCCCAGGGGTTAGGCCCCTGGAGGTATGGTTCTTGCTCTCAGGGGTTGGGCCCCTTGAACTGGTGTTGGGGCCCCCAGGGGTTGGGCTCCTGGAGCTGGGGTTGGAGACCCGAGGGGTTCGGCCCCTGGAGCTGTGGTTCTTGCGCTCAGGGATTGGGCCCCTGGAGCAGGTGTTGGGGCCCCCAGGAGTTAGGCCCCTGTAAGTATTGTTCGGGCGCTCGGGGGTTGGGCCCCTGGAGCTTGTGTTGGGGACCCCAGGGGTTAGGCCCCTGGAGCTATGGCTCGGGCGCTCAGGGGTTGGGCCCCTGGAGCTGGTATTGGGGCCCCCAGGGGTTGGGCCCCTGGAGCTGGTGTTGGGGCCCCCAGGGGTTAGGCCCCTGGAGGTATGGTTCGGGCTCTCAGGGGTTGGGCCCCTGGAGCTGGTGTTTGGGCCCCCAGCGGTTAGGCCACTGGAGATATGCTTCTGGCGTTCAGGGGTTCTTCCCCTGGATCTCTTTCGGGCTCTCAGGGGTGGGCCCCTGGAGATGGTGTTGGGGCCCCCAGGAGTTCGGCCCCTGAGTGTGGTGTTGGGGCCCCCAGGGGTTAGGCCCCTGGAGCTATGGTTCGAGCACTCAGGGGTTGGGCCCCTGGAGCTGGTGTTGGGGCCCGTAGAGATTGGGCTCCTGGAGCTGGGGTTGGGGCCCCCAGGGGTTAGGCCCCTTTTGGTATTGTTCCAGAGCTCAGGGGTTGGAACCCTGGAGCTGGTGTTGATGCCGCCAGGGGTTAGGCCCCTGGAGCTATGGTTCGGGCGCTCAGGGGTTGGACCCTTGGAGCGGGGTTGGGGAGTCCAGGGGTTAGGCCCTTGGAGCTATGGTTAGGGCGATCAGGGGTCGGGCCCCTGGAGCTGATGTTGGGGCCCCCAGGGGTTGGGACACTGGAGGTGGTGTTGGGGCCCCCAGAGGTTGGGGTCCTGGAGCTGGTGTTGGGGCCCCCAGGGGTGAAGCCACTGGAGCTATGGTTCAGGCGCTCAGGGGTTGTGCCCCTGGAGCAATGGTTCAGGCGCTCTGGGTTTGGGCCCCTGGAGCTGGTGTTGGGGCCCCCAGGGGTTAGCTCCTGAATCTGGTGTTGGGGCCCCCAGGGGTTGGGCCCCTGGAGCTTGTGTTGCGGCCCCCAGGGGTTGGGCTCCTGAAGCTGATGTTGGGGCCCCCAGGGGTTGGGCCACTGGAGCTCGTGTTGGGGCCCCCAGAGGTTTGGGTCCTGGAGCTGGTGTTGGGGCCTCCAGGGGTTGGGCCACTGGAGCTGGTGTTGGGGCCCCCAGAGGTTGGGGTCCTGGAGCTGGTGTTGGGGCCCCCAGGGGTGAGGCCACTGGAGCTATGGTTCAGGCGCTCAGGGGTTGTGCCCCTGGAGCAATGGTTCAGGCGCTCTGGGTTTGGGCCCCTGGAGCTGGTGTTGGGGCCCCCAGGGGTTAGCTCCTGGATCTGGTATTGGGGCCCCCAGGGGTTGGGCCCCTGGAGCTTGTGTTGCGGCCCCCAGGGGTTGGGCTCCTGGAGCTGGTGTTGGGGCCCCCAGGGGTTGGGTTCTTGGAACTGGTGTTGGGGCCCCCAGGGGTTTTGCCCAAGGAGCTATGGTTCGGGCGCTCAGGGGTTGGGACCGTGGAGCTGGTGTTAGGGCCCCCAGGGTTTGGGCCCCTGGAGCTGGGGTAGGGTCCCCCAGGGGTTAGGCCCCTGGAGCTATGGTTCGGGTGCTCAGGGGTTGGGCCCCTGGAGCTGGTGTTGGGGCCCCCATGGGTTAGGCCCCTGGAGCTGTAGTTCGGGCGTTCAGTGGTTGGGCCCCTGGAGCTATGGTTCGGGTGCACAGGGGTTGGGTACCTGGACCTGGTGTTGTGGCCCCCAGGCGTTCGGCCCCTGGAGCTGGTCTTGGGGCCCCCAGGGTTTAGGCCCCTGGAGGTATGGTTCGGGCTCTCAGGGGTTGGGCCCCTGGAGCTGGTGTTTGGGCCCCCAGGGGTTGTACTCCTGGAGCTGGTGTTCTGGCCCCCAGGGGTTTGGTCCCTGGAGCTGGGGTTGGTGCCCCCAGGGGTTAGGCCCCTGGAACTATGGTTCGGGCGCTCAGGGGTTGGGCCCCTGAAGCTGTTGTTGGGGCCCCCAGGGGTTGGGTCCCTGGAGCTGGGGTTGGGGCCTCCGGGGGTTAGGCCCCTGGAGCTATGGTTCGGGCTCTCAGCGGTTGGACACACGGAGCTGGGGTTGGGGAGCCCAGGGGTTAGACCCTTGGAGCTATGGTTAGATCGCTCAGGGGTTGGGCCACTGGAGCTGGTGTTGGGGCTCTAGGGCTTGGGCCCCTGAAGCTGGTGTTGGGGCCTCCAGGGGTTAGGCCCCTGGAGCTATGGTTCGGGCGCTCTGGGGTTGGTCCCTTGGAGCTGGGTTGTGGCCCCCAGGGGTTAGGCCCCTGGAGCTATAGTTGGGGCGCTCAGGGGTTGGGCCCTTGGAGCTGGGTTGGGGCCCCCAGGGGTTGGGCCCCTGGAGCTGGGGTTGGGGCCCCCGGTGGTAAGGCCCCTGGAGCTATGTTTCGGGCACTCAGGGGTTGGGCCCTTGGTGCTGAGGTCGAGGGCCCGAGGTGTTTGGCCCCTGGAGCTTGTGTTGGGGCCTCCAGGGTTTCGTCCCCTGGAGCTATGGTTCGGGCGCTCAGGGGTTGGGCCCCTGGAGCTGATGTTGGGGCCCCCAGGGGTTAGGCCCCTGGAGGTATTGTTCGGGGGCTCCGGAGTTGGGCCCCTGGACCTGGGGTCGAGGGCCCTAGGGGTTCGGCCCCTGGAGTTGGTGTTGGGGCCCCCAGGGATTGGGCTCCTGGAGCTGGGGTTGTGGCCCCGGGGGTTAGGCCCCTGGAGCTATGGTTCGAGCGCTCAGGGGTTGGGCCCCTGGAGCTGGGGTCGAGGGCCCCAGGGATTGGGCCCCTGGAGCTGGTGTTCGGGCCCCCAGGGGTTGGGCCTCTGCAGCTGGTGTTCGGGCTCCAGGGGTTATGCCCCTGGAGCTGTAGTTTGTGCGCTCAGTGGTTGGGCCCCGGGAGCTGGTGTTGAGGCCCCCAGGGGTTTAGGCCCTGGAGCTCTGGTTCCTGCGCTCAGGGGTTGGGCCCCTGGAGCTGGTGTTGGGGCCCCCAGGGGATAGGCACCTGGATGTATTGTTCGGGCGCTTAGGGCTTCGGCCCCTGGAGCTGATGTTTGGCCCCCAGGGGTTAGGCCCCTGGAGCTATGGTTCGGGCGCTCAGGGGTTGGGCTCCTGGACCTGGTGTTGGGGCCTCCAGGGGTTGCGCGCCTGGAGCTGGTGTTGGGGCTCCAGGGCTTAGACCCCTGGAGCTATGGTTCGGGCGCTCAGGGGTTGGGCCCCTGGAGCTGGTGTTGAGGCCCCCAGGATTTGGACCCCTGGAGCTGGGGTTGGGTCCCCCAGGGGTTAGGCCTCTGGAGCTATGGTTCTGGCTCTCAGGTGTTGCGCCTTGGAGCTGGGGTGGGGGCCGCCAGGGGTTAGGCTCCTGGAGCTATGGTTCAGGCGCTCAGGGGTTGGGCCCCTGCAGCTGGTGTTGGGGCCCCCAGGAGTTAGGCCCTTGGAGCTATGGTTAGGTTGATCAGGGGTTCGTCCCCTGGCGCTGTTGTTGTGGCCCCCAGGGGTTGGGCCCCTAGAGCTGGTGTTGGGGCCCCCTGGGGTTGGGCTCCTGGAGCTGGTGTTCGGGACCCCATGGGTTGGGCTCTTGGAGCTGGGGTTGGGGCCCCCGGGGTTAGGCCCCTGGAGCTATGGTTTGGGCGCTCAGCGGTTGGGCTCTGGGAGCTGGTGTTGGGGCCCCCAGGGGTTGGGCCCCTGGAGTTGGAGTTGGGGCCCCCGGGGGTTAGGCCCCTGGAGCTATGGTTCGGGCGCTCAGGGGTCGGCCCCTAGAGCTGGTATTGGGGCCCCCAGGGATTTGGCCCCTGGAGCTATCGTTCGGGCGCTCAGGGGTCGGGCCCCTGGAGCTGGTGTTGGGGCCCCCAAGGGTTAGGCCCCTGTAGCTTTGGTTCGGGCGCTCAGGGTTTGGGCCCTTGGAGATGGGGTTGGGGCCCCCGGGGGTGAGGTCCCTGGAGCTAAGGTTCGGGCGCTCAGGGGTGGGCCCCTGTAGCTGGGGTTGAGGGCCCCAGGGGTTGAGCCCCTGGAGCTATGGTTCGGGTGCTTAGGGGTTGGGCCCTTGGAGCTGCGGTTGGGGCCCCGAAGGGTTAGGCCCCTGGAGCTATGGTTCGGGTGCTTAGGGGTTGGGCCCTTGGAGCTGCGGTTCGGGCCCCCAAGGGTTAGGCCAAGGAGCTATGGTTCGGGCGCTCAGGCGTTGGCCCTTGGAGCTGGGTTTGGGGCCCCCACGGGTTAGACCCCTGGAGCTATGGTTCGGGCGCTCAGGGGTTCGGCCCCTGGAGCTCGTGTTGGAGCCCCCAGGGGTTGGGCCCCTGGAGCTGGGATTGGGGCCCCCGGGGTTTAGGCCACTGGAGCTATTGTTCGGGGGCTCAGGGGTTGGACCCTTGGAGCTGGATTTGGGGATCCCAGGGGTTAGGCCCTTGGAGCTATGGTTAGGGCGGTCAGGGGTTGGGCCCCTGAAGCTGGTGTTGGGGCCCCTAAGGGTTGGGCCACTGGAGCTGGTGTTGGGGCCCCCAGGTGTTGAGCCCCTGGAGCTGGTGTTGGGGCCCCCAGAGGTGAGGCCACTGGAGCTATGGTTCAGGCGCTCAGGGGTTGGGACCCTGGAGCTATGTCTCGGGCGCTCAGGCTTTGGACCCGTGGAGCTGGTATTCTGGCCTCCAGGAGTTGGGCTCCTGGAGCTGGTGTTGGGGCCCCCTGGGTTTGGGTCCCTGGAGCTGGTGTTTGGGCCCAAAGGGTTTGGGCTCCTGGAGCTGCTGTTCGGGCCCCCAGGGGTTGGGCTCCTGGAGCTGGTGTTGGGGCCCCCAGGGCTTATGGTCCTGTAGCTATGGTTCGGGCGCTCACGGGTTAGGCCCCTGGAGCTGGTGTTAGGGCCCCCAGGGGTTAGGCCCCTGGAGCTATGGTTCGGGCGCTTAGGGGTTGGGCCCCTGGAGCTGGTGCTGGGGCCCCCAGGGGTTAGTCCCCTGGAGGTATTGTTCGGCCGCTCAGGGGTTGGGCTGCTGCAGGTGGTGTTGAGGCCCCCAGGGGTTCGGCCCCTAGAGCTATGGTTCGGGCGCTCAGGGGTCGGGCCCCTGGAGCTGGTGTTGGGGCCCCCAGGGATTGGGCCCCTGGAGCTGGTGTTGGTTCCCCAGAGGTTAGGCCCCTGGAGCTATGGTTCGGGCGCTCAGGGGTTGGGCCCCTGGAGCTGGTGTTGGGGCCTCCAGGGATTGGGCCCCTGGAGCTGGGGTTGGGGCCCCCAGGGGTTAGGCCCCTGGAACTGTCCTTCGGGTACTCAGGGGTTAGACCCTTCTAGCTTTGGTGGGGGCGCCCAGGGGATAGGCCCCTGGAGCTATGGTTCGGACGCTTAGGGGTTGGGCTCCTTGAGCTGGTGTTGGGGCCCCCAGGGGTTAGGACCCTGGAGCTGAGGTTGGGGCCTCCGAGTGTTAGGCCCCTGGAGCTATGGTTCGGGCGCTCAGGGTTTGGGCCCTTGGAGATGGGGTCGGGGCCCCCGGGGGATAGGACCCTGGAGCTATGGTTCGGGCGCTCAGGGGTGGGCCCTGGAGCTGGGGTTGAGGGCCCCAGGGGTTGGGCCCCTGGAGCTGGGGTAGGGTCCCCCGGGGGTTAGGTCCCCGGAGCTATAGTTCGGGGATCAGGGGTTGGTCCCGTGTAGCTAGTGTTGGGGCCCCCAGGGGTTGGTCTGTTGGAGCTGGGGTAGGAGCCCCCAGGTGTTTGGCCCCTGGAGCTATGGTTCGGGTGCTTAGGTTTTGGGCCCTTGGAGCTGCGGTTGGGGCCCCCAAGGGTTACGCCCCTGGAGCTATGGTTCGGGCGCTCTGGGGTTCGCCCTTGGAGCTGGGTTTTGGGCCCCCAGAGGTTAGGCCCCTGGAGCTATGGTTCGGGCGCTCAGGGGTTGGGCGCCTGGAGCTGGTGTTGGGACACCCAAGGGTTGGGCCCCTGGAGCTGGGGTTGGGTCGCCCGGAGTTTAGGCCCCTGGAGCTATGGTTCGGGTGCTCATGGGTTGGACCCTTGGAGCTGAGTTTTAGGATCCCAGGGGTTAGGCCCTTGGAGCTATGGTTAGGGCGGTCAGGGGTTGGGCCCCTGAAGCTGGTGTTTGGGCCCTTAGGGGTTGGACCACTGGAGCTGGTGTTGGGGCCCCCAGGTGTTGGGCCATGGAGCTGGTGTTGGGACCCCCAGAGATGAGGCCACTGGAGCTATGGTTTCGGCTCTCAGGGGTTGGGTCCCTGGAGCTGTGGCTCGGGCACTCAGGCGTTGGACCCCTGGAGCTTGTATTCTGGCCCCCAGGAGTTGAGCTCCTGAAGCTGGTGTAGGGGCCCCCAGGGGTTGGGCCCCTGGAGCTGGTGTTGGGGCCCCAAAGGGGTTGAGCTCCTGGAGCTGATGTTGGGGCACCCAGGGGTTGGGCTCCTGGAGCTGGAGTTGGGGCCCTCAGGGCTTATGATCCTGTTGCTATGTTTCGGGCGCTCATGGGTTGTGCCCCTGGAGCTGGTGTTGGGGCCCCCAGGGGTTAGGCTCCTGGAGCTACGGTTCGTGCGCTCATGGTTTGGGGCCCTGGAGCTGGTGTTGGGGCCCCCAGGGGCTGGGCCCCTGTAGCTAGTGTTGGGGCCCTATGGGTTAGGCCTCTGGAGCTATTGTTCGGGCGCTCAGGGGTTGGGCCCCTAGAGCTGGTATTGGGGCCCCCAGGGGTGGGGCCCCTGGAGCTGGAATTGGGGCCCCCGGAGATTAGGCCTCTGGAGCTATGGTTCGGGCGCTCAGGGGTTGGGCCCTTGGAGGTGGGGTGGCGGCCCGCAGGGGTTAGGCCCCTGGAGCTATGATTCGGGCACTCAGGTGTTGGGCCCTTGGAGCTGGGGTGGGGTCCCCCAGGGGTTGGGCCCCTGGAGCTGGTGTTGGGGCCCCAGGGGTTAGGCCTCTGGAGCTATCGTTCGGGCGCGCAGGGGTTGGGCCCCCGGAGCTGGTGTTGGGGCCCCCAGGGGTTGGGCCCCTGGAGGTGGGGTTCGGGCCCCCAAGGGTTAGGCCCCTGGAGCTATGGTTCGGGCGCTCAGGGGTTGTGCCACTAGAGCTAGTGTTGGGGCCCCCAGGGGTTAGGCCCCTTGAGGTATTGTTCGGGCGCTCCGGGGTCGGGCTCCTGGAGCTTGTGTTGGGGCCCCCAGGGGTTAGGCCCCTGGAGCTATGGTTCGGGCGCTCAGGGGTTGGGCCCTTGTAGCTGGCATTGGGACCCCCAGGGGTTAGGCCCCTGGAGCTATGATTCGGGCGCTCAGTGGTTGAGCCCCTGAAGCTGGTGTTGGGGCACCCAGGGTTTGGGCCCCTGGAGCTAGGGTTGGGACCTCCGGGGGTTAGGCCCCTGGAGCTATGGCTCGGGCACTCAGGGGTTGGACCCTTGGAGCTGGGGTTGGGGAGCCCAGGGGTTGGGCCACTGGAGCTGGTGTTGGGGCTCCAGGGGTTGGGCCCCTGGAGCTGGTGTTGGGGCCCCCAGGGGTGAGGCCACTGGAGCTATGATTCGCGCGCTGAGCGGTTGGGCCCCTGAAGCTATGGTTCGGACGCTCAAAGGTTTTGCCCCTAGAGCTATTGTTCGGGCACTCAGGCGTTGGGCCCCTGGAGCTGGTGTGGGGACCATCAGGGGTTGGGCCCCTGGAGCTGGTGTTGGGGCCCCCAGGGTTTGGGCCCCTGGAGCTAGGGTTGGGACCTCCTGGGGTTAGGCCCCTGGAGCTATGGCTCGGGCACTCAGGGGTTGGACCCTTGGAGCTGGGGTTGGGGAGCCCAGGGGTTAGGCCCTTGCAGCGATTTCTAGTGCGCTCTGGGGTTCGGCTCCTGGAGCTGATGTAAGGGCCCCCAGGGGTTGGGCCCCTGGAGCTGGTGTTGGGGCCCCCAGGGGTGAGACCCCTTCAGCTATGGTTCGGGCACTCAGGGGTTGGGCCCCTGGAGCTGGTGTTGGGGCCCCCAGGGTTTGGGCTCCTGGAGCTGGTGTTGGGTCCCCCAGGGATTGGGCCCCTGGAGCTTGGGGTGGGGCCCCCAGGGGTTAGGTCCCTGGAGGTATGGTTCGGGCGCTCAGGGTTTGGGCACTTGGAGCTGGGGTTGGGTCCCCCAGGGTTTAGGCCCCTGGAGCTATGGTTCGGGCGCTCAGGGGTTGGGCCCATGGAGCTGGGGTTCGGGCCCCCAAAGTTTGGGCCCCTGGAGCCATGATTCTTACGCTCAGGGGTTGGGCCCCTGGAGCTGGTGTTGGGGCCCCCAGGGGTTGGGCCCCTGGAGCTGGGGTTGGGGCCCCCAGGGGTTAGACCCCTGGAGCTGTGGTTCGGGCGCTCAGGGGTTGGGCCCTTGCAGCTGGCGTGGGGGCCCCCAGGGGTTAGGCCCCTGGAGCTATGGTTCGGGCGTTCAGGGGTTTGGCCCCTGAAACTGGTGTTGGGGCCCCCAGGGGTTGGGCCCCTGGAGCTGTTTTTGGAGCCCTCAGGGTTTAGGCTCATGGAGCTATGGTTCGGGCGCTAAGGGGTTCGGCCCCTGGAGCTATGATTCGGGCGCTCCGGGGTTGGGCCCCTGGAGCTGGTCTTGGGGCCCCCTGGGATTAGGCCCCTAGAGGTATTGTTGCGGACCCCAGGGGTTAGGCCCCTAGAGCTATGGTTCGGGCGCTCAGGGGTTGAGCCTTGGAGCTTGTTGTGGGGCCCCCAGGGGTTGGGCCCCTGGAGCTGGGATAGGGGTCCCCAGGGGTTAGGCCCCTGGAGCTATGGTTTGGGAGCTCAGTGGTTGGGACCCTGGAGCTGGTGTTGGGACCCCCAGGGGTACGGCTACTGGAGCTATGGTTCTGGCTCTCAAGGGTTGGGCTCCTTCAGCTATGGTTCGGGCGCTCAGGGGTTGGGCCCCTGGAGCTGGTGTTGGGGCCCCCAGGGGTTCGGCCTTTGGATCTGGTGTTGGGGACCCCAGGGATTAGGCCTCTGCAGCTATGGTTCGGCGCTCAGGGGTTGGGCCCTTGGAGCTTGGGTTCGGGCCCCCAGGGGTTAAACCCCTGGAGCTATGGTTCGGGCGCTCTGGGGTTGAGCCCCTGGAGCTATGATTTGGGCGCTCAAGGGTTGGGCCCCTGGAGCTCGTGTTTGGCCCCCAGGGGTTGGGCCCCTTGAGCTGGTGTGGGGCCCGCAGGGGTTGGGCCCCTGGAGCTGGGGTACGGTCCCCCAGGGGTCAGGCCCCTGGATCTATGGTTCAAGCGCTTAGAGGTTAGGCCCTTGGAGCTGCGGTTGGGGCCCCCAGGGGTTAGGCTCCTGGAGCTATGGTTCGGTCACTCAGGGGTTTGGCTCCTGGAGCTGCTGTTGTGGCCCCCAAGGGTTAGGCCCCTGGAGCTATGGTTCGGTCACTCAGGGGTTTGGCTCCTGGAGCTGGTGTTGGAGCCCCCAAGGGTTAGGCCCCTGGAGCTATGGTTCGGTCACTCAGGGGTTAAGCTCCTGGAGCTGGTGTTGGGGCCCCCAGGGGTTGGGCCCCTGGAGCTAGGGTTGGGGCCTCCGGGGGTTAGGCACCTGGATCTATGGTTCGGGCTCTCAGGTATTGGACCCTTGGAGCTGGGGTTTTGGAGCCCAGGGGTTAGGCCCTTGGAGCAATCGTTAGGTCGCTCACGTGTTGGGCCACTGGAGCTGGTGTTGGGGACACCAGGGGTAGGGCCCCTTAATCTGGTGTTGGGGCCCCCAGGGGTGAGGCCCTGGAGCTATGGTTCGGGCGCTCAGGGGTTGGGCCCCTGGAGCTATGGTTCGGGCGCTCATGGGTTCAGCCCCTGGATCTGGTGTTGGGGCAACCAGGGGTTGGGCCAATGGAGCTGGTGTTGGAGCCCCCAGGGTTTGGGCCCCTGGAGCTGGTGTTCGGGCTCCCAGGGGTGAGGCCCCTGGAGCTATGGTTCGGGCGCTCAGAGGTTGGGCCCCTGGAGCTATAGTTCCAGCGGTCAGGGGTTGTTCCCCTGGAGCTGGTGTTGGGGCCCCCAGGGGTTGGGCCCCTGGAGCTGGTGTTGGGGCCCCCAGTGGTTGGGCTCTTGGAGCTGGGGTTGGGGCCCCCGGGGCTTAGGCCCCTGGAGCCATAGTTCGGGCGCTCAGGGATTGGGCCCTTGGAGCTCGGGTTTAGGCCCCCAGGGGTTAGGCCCCTGGACCTATGGTTCGGGCGCTGAGGGGTTGGGCCCCTGGAGCTATGGTTCGAGCGCTCAGGGGTAGGGCCCCTGGACCTGGTGTTGGGGCCCCCAGGGGTTGGGTTCCTGGATCAGGTCTTGGGGCCCCCAGGGGTTGGGCCCCTGGAGCTGGGGTTAGGGCTCCCGGTGGTTAGGCCCCTGGAGCTATGGTTCGGGCGCAAAGAGGTTGTGCCCTTGGACCTGGGTTTGGGCCCCCACGGGTTAGGCCCCTGGAACTATGGTTCGGGTGCTCATGGGTTGGGCCCTTGTAGCTGGTGTTGGGGCCCCCAGGGGTTAGGCCCCTGGAGTTATGGTTCGGTCGCTCAGGGGTTGGGCCCTTGGAGCTGGGGTTGGGGCCCCCAGGGGTTAGGCCCCTGGAGCTGGTGTTGGGGCCCCCAGCGGTTAGGCCACTGGAGGTATTGTTCGGGCGCTCAGGGGTTGGGCCCCTGGAGCTGGTCTTGGGGCCCCAAGTGGTTAGGCCCCCGGAGCTATGGTTCGGTCGCTCAGGGGTTGGGCCCCTGGAGCTCGTGTTGGGGCCCCCAGGGGTTGGGCCCCTGGAGCTATGGTTCGGGGGCTCAGAGGTTGGGCCCCAGGAGCTGGTGTTGGGGCCCCCAGGGGTTCGGCCCCTGGAGCTGATGTTGGGGCCCCCAGGGGTTAGGCCCCTGGAGCTATTGTTCGGGCGCTCACAGGTTGGGCCCTTGGAGCTTTGGTTGAGGCCCCCGGGGGTTAGGCCCCTGGAGCTATGGTTCGGGCGCTCAGGGGTTGACCCCCTAGAGCTGGGGTAGAGGGCCCCAGGGGGTGGGCCCCTAGAGCTGGGGTTGGGGCCCCCGGGTTTTAGGCACCTGGAGCAATGGTTTGCGTGCTCAGGGGCTGGGTCCCTGGAACTGGTGTTTGGGCCCCCAGAGGTTGGGCCCCTGGAGCTGGGGTTGGGTCCCCCAGGGGTTAGGCCCCTGGAGCTATGGTTCTGGCGCTCAGGGGTTGGGCCCCTGAAGCTGTTGTTGGGGCCCCCAGGGGTTGGGCCCCTGGAGCTGGTGTTGGGGCCTCAGGGTTTAGGCCCCTGGAGCTATGGTTCGGGCGCACAGGTGTTGGCCCCTGGAGCTGGTGTTGAGTCCCCCAGGAGTTTGGCCCCTGGAGTTTGGGTTGGGCCCCCGGGGGTTAGGCCCCTGGACCTATGATTCGGCCGCTCAGGGGTTGGACCCTTGGAGCTGGAGTTAGGGAGCCCAGGGTTTAGGCCCTTGGAGCTATAGTTAGGGTGCTGAGGGGTTGGGCCCCTGGAGCTGGTGTTCGGGCCCCCAGGGATTGAGTCCCTGGAGCTGGGGTTGGGGCCCCCGGAGGTAAGGCCCCTGGAGCTATGGTTCGGGCACTCAGGGGTTGGGCCCCTGGAGCTGGTGTTTGGGCCCCCAGGGATTAGGACCCTGGAGGTATTGTTCGGGCTCTCAGGGGTTGGGCCCCTGGAGCTCGTGTTGGAGCCCCCAGGAGTTAGGTCTCTGGAGCTATGGTTCAGGCGCTCAGGGGTTGGTCCCCTGGAGCTCGTGTTGTAGCCCCCAGGGGATGGTCCCCTGGAGCTTTTGTTGGGGACCCAGGGGTTGGGCCACTGGAGCTAGTGCTGGGGTCCCCAGGGGTTGGGCCCCTGGAGATGGTGTTGGGGCCCCCAGGGGTGATTCCCCTGGAGCCATGGTTCGGGCTCTCATGGGTTGGATCCCTAGAGCTATGGTTCGAGCACTCTGGGGTTGGTCCCCTAGAGCCCGTGTTGGGGCCCCCGGGGGTTAGGCCCCTGGAGCTATGGTTCAGGCGCTCAGGGGTTGGGCCCCTGGAGCTGGTGTTGGGGCCCCCAGGGATTGGGCCCCTGGAGCTGGGGTTGGGGCCCCCGGAGGATAGGTCCCTGGAGCTATGGTTCGGGCGCTGAGGGGTTGGGCCCCTGGAGCTGGTGTTGGGGCCCCCAGGGGTTAGGCCCGTGGAGGTATTGTTCGGGCGCTCAGGGGTTGGGCCCCTAGAGCTGGTTTTGGGGCCCCCAGTAGTTAGGCCCCTGGAGCTATGGTTCTACTCTCAGGGGTTGGGCCCCTGGAGCTGGTGTTGGGGTCCTCAGGGGTTGGGCACTTGGAGCAAGGTTGGGAACCCCCAGGAGTTAGGCCCCTGGAGCTATGGTTCGGGCGCTCTAGGTTTGGGCCCCTGGAGCTGGTGTTGGGGCCCCCAGGGGTTAGGCCCCTAAAGGTATTGTACGGGCGCTGAGGGTTTGGGCCCTTGGAGCTAGTGTTGGACCCCAGGGGTTAGGCCCCTGGAGCTATGGTTCGGGCGCTCAGGGGTTGGGACCCTGGAGCTGGTGTTGGGGCCCCCAGGGGTTCGGCCCCTGGAGCTGGTGTTTGGGCCCCCTGGGGTTAGGCCCCTGGAGCCACGGTTCGGGCGCTCAGGGGTTGGGCTCTTGAGCTCCTGTTCGGGACCCCAGGGGTTGTGCCCCTGGAGCTGGGGTTGGGGCCCCAGGGATAAGGTCCCTGGAGCTATGGTTCGGGTGCTCAGGGGTTGGGCCCCTGGAGCTGGTGTCGGAGCCCCCAGGGGTTGGGCCCGTGGAGCTGGTGTTGGGGACCCCAGGGGATAAGCCCCTGGAGCTATGGTTCGGGCGCTCAGGGGTTCGGCCCTTGGAGCTGGGGTGGGGGCCCCCAGGGTTTAGGCGCTGGAGCTATAGTTCAGGTGCTCAGAGGTTGGGCCCCTGAAGCTGGTGTTCGGGCCCCCAGGGGTTGGGCCCCGTGGAGCTGGTGTTGGGGCCCCAGGGTTTAAGCACCTGGAGCTATGGTTCGGGCGCTCAGGGGTAGGACCCTTGGAGCTGGGGTTGGGGAGCCCAGGGGTTAGGCTCTTGGAGCTATAGTTAGGGTGCTCAGGGGTTGGGCCCCTGGAGCTGGTGTTCGGGCCCCCAGGGGTTGGGCCACTGGAGCTGGTGTTGGGGCCCTCAGGGGTTAGGCCCCTGGAGGTATTGTTCTGGGGCTCAGGGTTTGGGCCCCTGGAACTGGTATTGGGGCCCCCAGGAGTTAGGCCCCTGGAGCTATGGTTCGGGCGCTCAGGTTTTGAGCCCCTGGAGTGATGTTGGCGCCACCAGGGGTTTGGCCCCTGGAGGTGGTGCTCTTGCCCCAGGGGTTAGGCCCGTGGAGCTATGGTTCGGGAGCTCTGGGGTTGGGCCCCTGAAGCTGGGGTTGGGGCACAAGTGGTTAGGCCCCTGGAGCTATGGTTCGGGCGCTCAGGGGTTGGGCCCCTGGAGCTTGTGTTGGGGCTCAAGTGGTTAGGCCCCTGGAGCTATGGTTCGGGCGCTCAGGGGTTGGGTCCCTGGAGCTGGTGTTGGAGTCCCCTAGGGTTTGGGACCCTGGAGCTGTGGTTGGGGCCCCCAGGGTTTAGGCCCCTGAAGCTATGGTTCGGGTGCTCACAGGTTGGGCCTTTGGAACTGGGGTGGGGTCCCCCAGGGTTTAGGCCCCTGTAGTTGCTGTTTTGGCCCCCAGGGGATGGGCCCCTGGAGCTGGGGTTGGGGTCCCCAGGGGTTGGGCTCCTGGAGCTGGTGTTGGGGCCCCCAGGGGTTGGGCCCCTGGAGCTGGGGTTGGAGCCTCCAGGGGTTAGGCCCCTGGAGCTATGGTTTGGGCACTCAGGGGTTGGGCCTCTGGAGCTGGTGTTGGGGCCCTCAGGGGTTGGGCCACTGGAGCTGGAGTTGGGGCCCCTACGGGTTGGGCCCCAGGAGCTGGTGTTCGGGCTCCCAGAAGCGAGGCCACTGGAGTAATGGTTCGGGCGCTGAGGGGTTGGGCCCCTGGAGCTATGGTTCGGGCGCTCAGGGGTTGGGCCCCTGGAGCTAGTGTTGGGGCCCCCAGGGGTTGGGTTCCTGGAGCAGGTCTTGGGGCCCCCAGAGGTTCTGCCCCTGGAGCTGGGGTTAGGGCTCCCGGGGGTTTGGCCCTTGAAGCTATGGTTCGGGCGCTCAGGGGTTGTGCCCTAGGAGATAGGGTTTGGGCCCCCAGGGGTTAGGCCCCTGGAACTATGGTTCGGGCGCTCATGGGTTGGGCCCTTGTAGCTGGTGTTGCTGCCCCCAGGGGTTAGGCCCCTGAAGCTATGGTTCGGGTGCTCAGGGGTTGGGCCTCTGGATCTGGTGTTCGGGCTCCCAGGGGTTCGACCCCTGGAGCTGGGATTGGGGCCCCCGGGGGTTAGACCGCTGGAGTTATTGTTCAGGCACTCAGAGGTTGTGCCCTTGGAGCTGTGGTTTGGGCCCTCGGGGGTTAGGCCCCTGGAGCTATGGTTCGGGAGCTCAGGGGTTGGGCCCTTGGAGCTGCGGTTGGGACCACAGGGGAGAGGCCCCTAGAGCTATGGTTCGGTCGCTCAGGGGTTGGGCCCTTGGAGCTGGGGTTGGGGCCCCCAGGGGTTAGACCCCTGGAGAGATGGTTCGGGCGCTCAGTTGTGGGCCAGTGGAGCTGGTGTTGGGGCCCCCAGGTGTTGGGCCCCTGGAGCTGTGGTTGGGGCCCCCTGGGGTTAGGCCGCTGGAGCTATGGTTCGGGCGCTGAGGGGTTGGACCCTTGGAGCTTTGGTTGGAGAGCCGAGGAGTTAGGCCCTTAGAGCTATGTTTAGGGCGCTCATGGGTTAGGCCCCTGGAGCTGGTGTTGGGGCAACCAGGGGTTGGGAAAATGGAGCTGGTGTTGGAGCCCCCAGGGGTTGGGCCCCTGGAGCTGGTGTTGGGGCCCCCAGGGGTTGGGCCCTTGGAGCTGGGGTTGGGGCCCCCGGGGGTTAGGCCCCTGGAGCTGGTGTTGGGGCTCCCAGGGGTGAGGCCACTGGAGCTATGGTTCGGACGCTCAGGGATTGGACTCCTGGAGCTAGTATTGGAGCGCCCAGGGGTTAGGGCCCTGGAGCTGTGGTTCGGGCGCTCATTCGTTGGGCCCCTGGTGCTGGTGTTGGGGCCCCCAGGGGTTGGGCCCCTGGAGCTGGTGTTGGGGCCCCCAGGGGTTGGGCCCCTGGAGCTAGGGTTGGGGCCTCCGGGGGTTAGGCACCTGGATCTATGGTTCGGGCTCTAAGGTATTGAACCCTTGGAGCTGGGGTTTTGGAGCCCAGGGGTTAGGCCCTTGGAGCAATCGTTAGGTCGCTCACGTGTTGGGCCACTGGAGCTGGTGTTGGGGACACCAGGGGTAGGGCCCCTTAATCTGGTGTTGGGGCCCCCAGGGGTGAGGCCCTGGAGCTATGGTTCGGGCGCTCAGGGGTTGGGCCCCTGGAGCTATGGTTCGGGCGCTCATGGGTTCGGCCCCTGGAGCTGGTGTTGGAGCAACCAGGGGTTGGGCCAATGGAGCTGGTGTTGGAGCCCCCAGGGTTTGGGCCCCTGGAGCTGGTGTTCGGGCTCCCAGGGGTGAGGCCCCTGGAGCTATGGTTCGGGCGCTCAGAGGTTGGGCCCCTGGAGCTATAGTTCCAGCGGTCAGGGGTTGTTCCCCTGGAGCTGGTGTTGGGGCCCCCAGGGGTTGGGCCCCTGGAGCTGGTGTTGGGGCCCCCAGTGGTTGGGCTCTTGGAGCTGGGGTTGGGGCCCCCGGGGGTTAGGCCCCTGGAGCCATAGTTCGGGCGCTCAGGGATTGGGCCCTTGGAGCTCGGGTTTAGGCCCCCAGGGGTTAGGCCCCTGGACCTATGGTTCGAGCGCTCAGGGGTAGGGCCCCTGGACCTGGTGTTGGGGCCCCCAGGGGTTGGGTTCCTGGATCAGGTCTTGGGGCCCCCAGGGGTTGGGCCCCTGGAGCTGGGGTTAGGGCTCCCGGTGGTTAGGCCCCTGGAGCTATGGTTCGGGCGCAAAGAGGTTGTGCCCTTGGACCTGGGTTTGCGCCCCCACGGGTTAGGCCCCTGGAACTATGGTTCGGGTGCTCATGGGTTGGGCCCTTGTAGCTGGTGTTGGGGCCCCCAGGGGTTAGGCCCCTGGAGTTATGGTTCGGTCGCTCAGGGGTTGGGCCCTTGGAGCTGGGGTTGGGGCCCCCAGGGGTTAGGCCCCTGGAGCTGGTGTTGGGGCCCCCAGCGGTTAGGCCACTGGAGGTATTGTTCGGGCGCTCAGGGGTTGGGCCCCTGGAGCTGGTCTTGGGGCCCCAAGTGGTTAGGCCCCCGGAGCTATGGTTCGGTCGCTCAGGGGTTGGGCCCCTGGAGCTCGTGTTGGGGCCCCCAGGGGTTGGGCCCCTGGAGCTATGGTTCGGGGGCTCAGAGGTTGGGCCCCAGGAGCTGGTGTTGGGGCCCCCAGGGGTTCGGCCCCTGGAGCTGATGTCGGGGCCCCCAGGGGTTAGGCCCCTGGAGCTATTGTTCGGGCGCTCAGGGGTTGGGCCCCTGGAGCTGGTGTTTGGGCCCCCAGGGGTTCGGCCCCTGGAGCTGGTGTTGGGGACCCCAGGGGTTAGGCCCCTGGAGCTATGGTTCGGGCGCTCACAGGTTGGGCCCTTGGAGCTTTGGTTGAGGCCCCCGGGGGTTAGGCCCCTGGAGCTATTGTTCGGGCGCTCAGGGGTTGACCCCCTAGAGCTGGGGTAGAGGGCCCCAGGGGGTGGGCCCCTAGAGCTGGGGTTGGGGCCCCCGGGTTTTAGGCACCTGGAGCAATGGTTTGCGTGCTCAGGGGCTGGGTCCCTGGAGCTGGTGTTTGGGCCCCCAGAGGTTGGGCCCCTGGAGCTGGGGTTGGGGCCCCCAGGGGTTAGGCCCCTGGAGCTATGGTTCTGGCGCTCAGGGGTTGGGCCCCTGAAGCTGTTGTTGGGGCCCCCAGGGGTTGGGCCCCTGGAGCTATGGTTCGGGCGCACAGGTGTTGGCCCCTGGAGCTGGTGTTGAGTCCCCCAGGAGTTTGGCCCCTGGAGTTGGGGTTGGGCCCCCGGGGGTTAGGCCCCTGGACCTATGATTCGGCCGCTCAGGGGTTGGACCCTTGGAACTGGGGTTAGGGAGCCCAGGGTTTAGGCCCTTGGAGCTATAGTTAGGGTGCTGAGGGGTTGGGCCCCTGGAGCTGGTGTTCGGGCCCCCAGGGATTGAGTCCCTGGAGCTGGGGTTGGGGACCCCGGAGGTAAGGCCCCTGGAGCTATGGTTCGGGCACTCAGGGGTTGGGCCCCTGGAGCTGGTGTTTGGGCCCCCAGGGATTAGGACCCTGGAGGTATTGTTCGGGCGCTCAGGGGTTGGGCCCCTGGAGCTGGTGTTGGAGCCCCCAGGAGTTAGGCCTCTGGAGCTATGGTTCAGGCGCTCAGGGGTTGGTCCCCTGGAGCTCGTGTTGTAGCCCCAAGGGGATGGTCCCCTGGTGCTGGTGTTGGGGCCCCAGGGGTTAGGCCACTGGAGCTATGGTTCGAGCGCTCAGGGGTTGAGCCCCTGGAGCTGCTGTTTCGGCCCCCAGGGGTTAGGCCCCTGGAGCTATGGTTCGGGCGCTCCGGGGTTGGACCTTTGGAGCTGGGGTAGGGGAGCCCAGGGGTTAGGCCCTTGGAGCTATAGTTAGGGCGCTCAGTGGTTGGTCCCCTGGAGCTCGTGTTGGGGACCCAGGGGTTGGGCCACTGGAGCTAGTGTTGGAGTCCCCAGGGGTTGGGCCCCTGGAGATGGTGTTGGGGCCCCCAGGGGTGATTCCCCTGGAGCCATGGTTCGGGCTCTCATGGGTTGGGTCCCTAGAGCTATGGTTCGAGCACTGTGGGGTTGGTCCCCTAGAGCCAGTGTTGGGGCCCCCGGGGGTTAGGCCCCTGGAGCTATGGTTCAGGCGCTCAGGGGTTGGGCCCCTGGAGCTGGTGTTGGGGCCTCCAGGGATTGGGCCCCTGGAGCTGGGGTTGGGGCCCCCGGAGGTTAGGTCCCTGGAGCTATGGTTCGGGCGCTGAGGGGTTGGGCCCCTGGACCTGGTGTTGGGGCCGCCAGGGGTTAGGCCCGTGGAGGTATTGTTCGGGCGCTCAGGGGTTGGGCCCCTGGAGCTGGTTTTGGGGCCCCCAGTAGTTAGGCCCCTGGAGCAATGGTTCTACTCTCAGGGGTTGGGCCCCTGGAGCTGGTGTTGGGGTCCTCAGGGGTTGGGCCCTTGGAGCAAGGTTGGGAACCCCTTGGAGTTAGGCCCCTGGAGCTATGGTTCGGGCGCTCTAGGTTTGGGCCCCTGGAGCTGGTGTTGGGGCCCCCAGGGGTTAGGCCCCTAAAGGTATTGTACGGGCGCTGAGGTTTTGGGCCCTTGGAGCTAGTGTTGGGCCCCAGGGGTTAGGCCCCTGGAGCTATGGTTCGGGCGCTCAGGGGTTGGGCCCCTGGAGCTGGTGTTGGGGCCCCCAGGGGTTCGGCCCCTGGAGCTGGTGTTTGGGCCCCCTGGGGTTAGGCCCCTGGAGCCACGGTTCGGGCGCACAGGGGTTGGGCTCTTGAGCTGCTGTTCGGGACCCCAGGGGTTGTGCCCCTGGAGCTGGGGTTGGGGCCCCAGGGATAAGGTCCCTGGAGCTATGGTTCGGGTGCTCAGGGGTTGGGCCCCTGGACCTGGTGTCGGGGCCCCCAGGGGTTGGGCCCGTGGAGCTGGTGTTGGGGACCCCAGGGGATAAGCCCCTGGAGCTATGGTTCGGGCGCTCAGGGGTTCGGACCTTGGAGCTGGGGTGGGGGCCCCCAGGGTTTAGGCGCTGGAGCTATAGTTTGGGCGCTCAGAGGTTGGGCCCCTGAAGCTGGTGTTGGGGCCCCCAGAGGTTGGGCCCCTGGACCTGGTGTTGGGGCCCCAGGGTTTAAGCACCTGGAGCTATGGTTCGGGCGCTCAGGGGTAGGATCCTTGGAGCTGGGGTTGGGGACCCCAGGGGTTAGGCTCTTGGAGCTATAGTTAGGGTGCTCAGGGGTTGGGCCCCTGGAGCTGGTGTTCGGGCCCCCAGGGGTTGGGCCACTGGAGCTAGTGTTGGGGCCCTCAGGGGTTAGGCCCCTGGAGGTATTGTTCTGGGGCTCAGGGGTTGGGCCCCTGGAACTGGTGTTGGGGCCCCCAGGAGTTAGGCCCCTGGAGCTATGGTTCGGGCGCTCAGGTTTTGAGCCCCTGGAGTGATGTTGGCGCCACCAGGGGTTTGGCCCCTGGAGGTGGTGCTCTTGCCCCAGGGGTTAGGCCCGTGGAGCTATGGTTCGGGAGCTCTGGGGTTGGGCCCCTGAAGCTGGGGTTGGGGCCCCCGGGGGTTATGCCCCTGGAGCTATGGTTCAGGCGCTCAGGGGTTGGGCCCCTGGAGCTGGTGTTGGGGCCCCCAGGGGTTGGGCCCCTGGAGCTGGGGTGGGGCCCCCGGAGGTTAGGTCCCTGGAGCTGTGGTTCGGGGGCTGAGGGGTTGGGCCCCTGGAGCTGGTGTTGGGGCCGCCAGGGGTTAGGCCCGTGGAGGTATTGTTCGGGCGCTCAGGGGTTGGGCCCCTGGAGCTGGTTTTGGGGCCCCCAGTAGTTAGGCCCCTGGAGCTATGGTTCTGCGCTGAGGGGTTGGGCCCCTGGAGCTGGTGTTGGGGTCCTCATGGGTTGGGCCCTTGGAGGTAGGGAGGGAGCCCCCAGGAGTTAGGCCCCTGGAGCTATGGTTCGGGCGCACTGGGTTTCGGCCCCTGGAGCTCGTGTTGGGGCCCCCAGGAGTTAGACCTCTAAAGGTATTGTACGGGCGCTCAGGGTTTGGGCCCTTGGAGCTAGTGTAGGGCCCCAGGGGTTGGGCCCCTGCAGCTGGTGTTGGGGCCCCCAGAGGTTCGGCCCCTGGAGCTGGTGTTTGGGCCCCCAGGGGTTAGGCCCCTGGAGCTCTGGTTCGGGCGCTCAGGGGTTGGGCCCCTTGAGCTGCTGTTGGGGCCCCCAGGGGTTGGGCCTCCGGAGCTGGGGTTGGGGACCCCAGGGTTTAGGCCCCCGGAGCTATGTTTTGGGCGCTCAGGGGTTGGGCCCTTGGAGCTGGGGTGGGGGCCCCCAGGAGTTAGGCCCCTGGAGGTATGGTTCGGGCGCTCAGGGGTTGGGCTCCTGGAGCTGGTGTTGGGGCCCCCAGTTGTTACTCCCCTGCAGCTCTGGTTCAGGCGCTCAGGCGTTGGGCCCCTGGAGCTGGTGTGGGGGCCACCATGGGTTGTTACCCTGGAGCTGGTGTTGGGGCCCCAGGGGTTAGGCCCCTGGAGCTATGGTTCGGGCGCTCAGGGGTTGGGCCCCTGGAGCTGGTGTTGGGGCCTCCCAGTGGTTGGGCCCCTGGAGCTGGGGTTGGGGCCCCAGGGGTTAGAATCCTGGAGCTATGGTTTTGGCGCTCAGGGGTTGGGTCCCTGGAACTGGTTATGGGGGCCCCCAGGGTTTCGGCCCCTGGAGCTGGTGTTGTGGCCCCAGGGGTTAGGCCCCTGGAGCTATGGTTCGAGCGCTCAGGGGTTGGGCCCTTGGAGCTGGGGTTGGGGCACCCGGGGGTTAGGCCCATGGAGCTATGGTTCGGGTGCTTTGGGGTTGGGTCCCTGAAGCTCGTGTTGGGGCCCCAGGGGTTAGGCCCCTGGAGCTATGGTTCGTGCACTCAGGGGTTGGGCCCCTGAAGCTATGGTTCGGGCGCTCTGAGGTTGGGCCCCTGGAGCTGGTGTTTCGGCCCCCAGGGGTGAGTCCTCTGGAGCTGGGGTTGGGACTGCCGGGCGTTAGGCCCCTGGAGCTATTGTTCGGGCGCTCAGGGGTTGGGCCTCTGGAGCTGGTGTTGGGGACCCCAGGGGTTAGACCCCTGAAGGTATTGTTCGGGCGCTCAGGGGTTGGGCCGCTAGAGCTGGTGTTGAGGCCCCCAGGGGTTAGGCTCCTGGAGCTGTTGTTGGGGACCCAGTGGTTTGGCCCTTGGAGCTATGGTTCGGGCGCTCAGGGGTTGGGCCCCTTGAGCTGGTGTTGGGGCCCCCAGGGGTTGGGCTCCTGGACCTGATGTTGAGGTCTCCAGGGGTTGGGCCCCTGGAGCAGGGTATGGGGTCCCCAGGGGTTAGGCCCCTGGAGCTATGGTTCGGGCGCTCAGGGGTTGGGCCCCTGGAGCTGGTGTTGGGGCAGCCAGGGGTTAGACCCCTGAAGGTATTGTTCGGGCGCTCAGGGTTTGGGCCCCTGGAGCTGGTGTTGGGGCCCCCAGGGGTTGGGCCCCTGGAGCTGGGGTTGTTTCCCCCAGGGGTTAGGCCCCTAGAACTATGGTTCGGGCGCTCAGGGGTTGTGCCCTTGGAGCTCTGGTGGGGGCCCTCAGGGGTTAGGACCCTGGAGCTATGGTTCGGGCGCTCAGGGGTTGGGCCCCTGGAGCTGGTGTTGGGGCCCCCAGGGGTTAGGCCCCTGGAGCTATGGTTCGGGGGATCAGAAGTTGGGCCCCTCGAGCTAGTGTTGGGGCCCCCAGGGGTTGGGCCCTTGGAGCTATGGTGGGGGCCCACAGGGGTTAGGCCCCTGGAGCTATGGTTCGGGCGCTCAGGGGTTGGGCCCCTGGAGCTGGTGTTATCTCCCCCAGGGGTTAGGCCCCTGGAGCTATGGTTCGGGCGCTCAGGGGTTGGGCCTCTGGAGCTGGTGTTGGGGACCCCAGGGGTTAGACCCCTGAAGGTATTGTTCGGGCGCTCAGGGGTTGGGCCGCTAGAGCTGGTGTTGAGGCCCCCAGGGGTTAGGCTCCTGGAGCTGTTGTTGGGGACCCAGTGGTGTGGCCCTTGGAGCTATGGTTCGGGCGCTCAGGGGTTGGGCCCCTTGAGCTGGTGTTGGGGCCCCCAGGGGTTGGGCTCCTGGACCTGATGTTGAGGTCTCCAGGGGTTGGGCCCCTGGAGCAGGGTATGGGGTCCCCAGGGGTTAGGCCCCTGGAGCTATGGTTCGGGCGCTCAGGGGTTGGGCCCCTGGAGCTGGTGTTGGGGCAGCCAGGGGTTAGACCCCTGAAGGTATTGTTCGGGCGCTCAGGGTTTGGGCCCCTGGAGCTGGTGTTGGGGCCCCCAGGGGTTGGGCCCCTGGAGCTGGGGTTGTTTCCCCCAGGGGTTAGGCCCCTAGAACTATGGTTCGGGCGCTCAGGGGTTGTGCCCTTGGAGCTCTGGTGGGGGCCCTCAGGGGTTAGGACCCTGGAGCTATGGTTCGGGCGCTCAGGGGTTGGGCCCCTGGAGCTGGTGTTGGGGCCCCCAGGGGTTAGGCCCCTGGAGCTATGGTTCGGGGGATCAGAAGTTGGGCCCCTGGAGCTAGTGTTGGGGCCCCCAGGGGTTGGGCCCTTGGAGCTATGGTGGGGGCCCACAGGGGTTAGGCCCCTGGAGCTATGGTTCGGGCGCTCAGGGGTTGGGCCCCTGGAGCTGGTGTTATCTCCCCCAGGGGTTAGGCCCCTGGAGCTATGGTTCGGGCGCTCAGGGGTTGGGCCTCTGGAGCTGGTGTTGGGGACCCCAGGGGTTAGACCCCTGAAGGTATTGTTCGGGCGCTCAGGGGTTGGGCCGCTAGAGCTGGTGTTGAGGCCCCCAGGGGTTAGGCTCCTGGAGCTGTTGTTGGGGACCCAGTGGTTTGGCCCTTGGAGCTATGGTTCGGGCGCTCAGGGGTTGGGCCCCTTGAGCTGGTGTTGGGGCCCCCAGGGGTTGGGCTCCTGGACCTGATGTTGAGGTCTCCAGGGGTTGGGCCCCTGGAGCAGGGTATGGGGTCCCCAGGGGTTAGGCCCCTGGAGCTATGGTTCGGGCGCTCAGGGGTTGGGCCCCTGGAGCTGGTGTTGGGGCAGCCAGGGGTTAGACCCCTGAAGGTATTGTTCGGGCGCTCAGGGTTTGGGCCCCTGGAGCTGGTGTTGGGGCCCCCAGGGGTTGGGCCCCTGGAGCTGGGGTTGTTTCCCCCAGGGGTTAGGCCCCTAGAACTATGGTTCGGGCGCTCAGGGGTTGTGCCCTTGGAGCTCTGGTGGGGGCCCTCAGGGGTTAGGCCCCTGGAGCTATGGTTCGGGCGCTCAGGGGTTGGGCCCCTGGAGCTGGTGTTGGGGCCCCCAGGGGTTAGGTCCCTAGAGCTATGGTTCGGGGGATCAGAAGTTGGGCCCCTGGAGCTAGTGTTGGGGCCCCCAGGGGTTGGGCCCTTGGAGCTATGGTGGGGGCCCACAGGGGTTAGGCCCCTGGAGCTATGGTTCGGGCGCTCAGGGGTTGGGCCCCTGGAGCTGGTGTTATCTCCCCCAGGGGTTAGGCCCCTGGAGCTATGGTTCGGGCGCTCAGGAGTTGGGCCTCTGGAGCTGGTGTTGGGGCCCCCAGGGGTTGGGCCCCTGGAGTTGGGTTTGGGGTCCCAGGGGTTAGGCCCCTGTAGCTATGGTTCCGGCGCTCAGGGGTTGCGCCCCTGGAGCTGGTGTTGGGGCCCTCTTGTGTTGGGCCCCTGGATCTGGGGTTGGGGCCCCCAGGGGTTAGACTCCTGGAGAAATGGTTCGGGCGCTAAGGGGTTGGGCCCTTGGAGCTGGGGTGGGTCCCCCCAAGGGTTAGGCCCCTGGTTCTATGGTTCGGGCGCTCAGGGGTTGGGCCCCTGGAGCTGGTGTTGGGGCCCCCAGAGGTTGGGCCCCTTGAGCTGGTGTTGGGGCCCAGCGGTTTGGCCCCTTGAGCAATGGTTCGGGCGCTCAGGGTTTGGACCCTTGGAGCTGGGGTTGGGGAGCCCAGGGGTTAGGCCCTTGGAGCTATGGTTAGGGCGCTCAGGGATTGGCACCTGGAGCTGGGTTTGGGGCCCCCAGGCATTAGACCCCTGGAACTATGGTTTGGGCGCTCAGGGGTTGGACCCTTGGAGCTGGTTTTAGGGCCCCCAGGGGTTCGGCCCCTGGAGCTGGTGTTGAGGCCCCCAGGGGTTAGGACCCTGGAGCTATGGTTCTGGCGCTCAGGGGTTGGGCCCTTAGAGCTTGGGTTGGGGCCCTGTGGGTTAGGCCCCTGGAGCTATGGTTCGGGCGCTCAGGGGTTGGACCCCTGGAGCTGGTGTTCGGGCCCCCAGGGGTTGGGCCACTGGAGCTCGGGTTGGGGCCCCCAGGGGTTAGGCCCCTGGAGCTATGGTTCGGAAGCTCAGAAGTTGTTCCCCTGGAGCTGGTGTTGGGGCCTCATGGGTTAGACCCCTGGAGCTATGATTCGGGCGCTCAGGGGTTGGGCCCCTGGAGCTGGTGTTGGGGCCCCAGGGGTTAGGCCCCTGGAGCTATGGTTCGGGTGCTCAGGTGTTGGGCTCCTGAAGCTGGTGTTGGGGCCCCCAAGGGTTTCGCCCCTGGAACTGGCGTTGGGGCCCCCGGGGGTTAGGCCCAAGGAGCTATGGTTCGGGCGTTCAGGGATTGGACACTTGGAGCTGTCGTTGGGGAGCCCAGGGGTTAGGCCATTGGAGCTATGGTTAGGACGCTCAGGGGTTGGGCCCCTGGAGCTGGTGTTCGGGCCCCCAGGGGTTGGGCCACTGGAGCTGGTGTTGGGGCCCCCAGGGGTTGGGCCCCTGGAGCTGGGGTTGAGGCCCCCGGGGGTTAGGCCCCTGGAGCTATGGTTCGAGCGCTTAGGGGTTAGACCTCTGGAGCTGGTGTTGAGGCCCCCAGGGGTTGGGCCTCTGGAGCTGGGGTTGGTTCCCCCAGGGGTTAGGCCCCTGGAGCTGTTGTTCGGGCACTCAGGGTTGGGCCCTTGGAGCTGGGGTGGGAGCCCCCAGGAGTTAGGCCCCTGGCGCTATGATTCGGGCACTCAGGGGTTGGGCCCCTGGAGCTGGTGTTCGGGTCCCCAGGGGTTAGGCCCCTGGAGGTATAGTTCGGGCGCTCAGGGGTTGGGCCCCTAGAGCTGGTGTTGGGGCCCGCAGGGGTTGGGCCCCTGGAGCTGGTGGGGAGCCACAGGGGTTAGGACCCTGGAGCTATGGTTTGGGCGCTCAGGGGTTGGTCCCCTGGAGCTATTTTTCGGGCTCTCAGCGATTTTGCCCCTGGAGATGATGTTGGGGCCCCCAGGGGTTGGGCCATTGCAGCTGGTGTTGGGGCACCCAGGGACTAGGCCCCTGGAGCTATGGTTCGGGGGCTCAGGGGTTGGGCCCCTATAGCTATGGTTCGGGCGCTCAAGGGTTCGGCCCCTGGAGCTGGTGTTAGGCCCCCCCGGGTTTGGGCTCCTCTAGCTGGTGTTGAGGCCACCAGGAGTTGCGCTCCTGGAGCTGGTGTTGGGGCCCCCAGGGGTTAGGCCCCTGGAGCTATGGTTCGGGCGCTCAGGGGTTGGGCCCCTGGAGCTATTGTTCGGGCGCTCAGGGTTTGGGCCGCTGGAGCTGGGGTCGAAGGCCCCTTGGGTTCGCCCCTGGAGCTGTGGTTGTGACCCCCGGGGGTTAGTTCCCTGGAGTTATGGTTCGGGCGCTCAGGGGTTGGGCCCCTGGAGCTGGTGTTGGGGCACCCAGGGGTTAGACCCTGGGAGCTATGGTTCGGGCACTCAGGGGTTGGACCCTTGGAGGTGTGGTTGGGGAGCCCAGGGATTAGTCCCTTGGAGCAATGGTTAGGGCGCTCAGGGATTGGGCCCCTGGAGCTGGTGATGGGGCCCCCAGGGGTTGGGCCACTGCAGCTTCTGTTGTGGCCCCCAGGGGTTGGGCCCCTGGAGCTGGTGTAGGTGCCCCCAGGGGTGAGGCCCCCGGAGCTATGGTTCAGGCGCTCTGGGTTTGGGCCGCTGGAGCTGGGGTTTGGGCCCCCAGGGGTTGGGCTCCTGGATCTGGTGTTGGGGCCCCCAGGGGTTGGGCCCCTGGAGCTGGGGTAGGGGCCTCGGGGGTTAGGCCCCTGGAGCTATGGTTCGGGCGCTCAGGGGTTGGGCCCCTGGAGCTGGTGTTGGGGCCCCCAGGGTTTGGGACCCTGGAGCTGATGTTGGGGCCCCCAGGGGTTAGGCCCCTGGAGCTATCGTTCTGTCGCTCAGGGGTTGGGCCCCTGGAGCTGGCGTTGGGGCCCCCAGGGGTTGGGCACGTGAAGCTGGTGTTGGAGCCCCAGTGGTTGGGCTCCTGGAGCTGGTGTTGGGGCTCCCAGGGGTTTGGCCCCTGTAGCTGCGGTTGGCTCCCCTGGGGTTTAGGCCCCTGGAGCTATCGTTCGGGCGCTCAGGGTTTGGGCCCCTGGAGCTGGTGTTGGGGCCCCCAAGGGATAGGCCCCTGGAGCTGGTGTTGGGGCCCCCAGGGGCTCGGCCCCTGGAGCTGGGGTTGGGGCCCCCAGGAGTTAGGCCCCTGGAGGTATTGTTCGGGCGCTCAGGGGTTAGGCCCCTGGAGCTATGGTTCGGGCGCTCACGGATTGGGCCCCTGGTGCTGGTGTTGGGGTCCACAGCGATTGGGCTCCTGTAGCTGGTGTTCGGGCCCCCAGGGGTTGGGCCCCTGGAGCTGGGATTCGGGCCCCCAGGGGTTAGGCCCCTGGAGCTATGGTTCGGGCGCTCAGGGGTTGGTCCCTTGGAACTGGAGTGGGGGCCCCCAGGGGTTAGGCTCCTGAAGCTATGGCTCGGGCGCTCAGGGGTTGAACCCTTGGAGCTGGGGTGGGGGCTCCCAAGGCTTAGGCCCCTGGAGGTATGGTTCGGGTGCTCAGGGGTTGGGCCCTTGGAGCTGGGGTGTGGGCCCCCAGGGGTTAGGCCCCTGGAGCAATTGTTCGGGCGCTCAGGGGTTGGGCCCGTGGAGCTGGTGTTGGGGCCCCCAGGGGTTCGGCCCCTGGAGATGGTGTTGGGGCCCCCAGGGGTTAGGCCCCTGGACCTACGGTTCGGGCACTCAGGGGTAGGGCCCTTGGAGCTGTGGTTGGGGCCCACAGGGGTTAGGTCCCTGGAGCTAGTGTTGGAGCCACCAGGGGTTAGGACCCTGAAGCTATGGTTCGGGCGCTCAGGGGTTGGGCCCTTGGAGCTGGTGTTGGGGCCCCCAGGGGTTCGGCCCCTGGAGCTGGTGTTGGGGCCCCCAGGGGTTGGGCGCCTGGAGCTGTGGTGGGGGCCCCCGGAGGTTAGGCCCTTGGAGTTATGGTTCGGGCGCTCTGGGGTTGGGTCCTTGGAGTTGGAGTGGGGGCCCCCAGGGGTTAGGCCCCTGGACCTATGGTTCGGGTGCTCAGGGGTTGGATCCCTGGTGCTGGTGTTGGGGCCCCCAGGGGTTAGACCCCTTGAGGTATTGTTCGGGCGCTCAAAGTTTGGGCCCCTTTAGCTGATGTTGGAACCCCCAGGGGTTAGGCCCCTGGATCTCTGGTTCGGGCGCTCAGGGGTTGGGCCCCTGGAACTGGTTTTGGGGCCCCCAGGGGTTGGGCTCCTGGTGCTGGTGTTAGGGCCCCCAGGGGTTGGGCACCTGGAGCTGGTATTGGGGCCCCCAGGGATTAGGCCCCTGGAGCTATGGTTCGGGCGCTCAGGGGTTGGGCTCTTGGAGCTGGGGTGGTGGCGCCCAGGGGTTAGGCCCCTGGAGCTATGGTTCGGGCGCTCAGGGGTTGGGCCCCTGGAGCTGGTATTGGGGCCCCCAGGGTTCGACCCCTGGAGCTGGTGTTGGAGCCCCCAGGGGTTAGACCCCTGGAGCTATAGTTCGGGCGCCCAGGGGTTGGGCCCTTAGAGCTGGGTTTGGGGCCCCCGGGAGTTAGGCCCCTGGAGCTGGTGTTGGGGCCCCCGGGGGTCAGATCCCTGGAGCTATGGTTCGGACGCTCAGGGGTTCGGCCCCTGGTGCTGGTGTTGTGGCCCCCAGGGTTTGCGCCCCTGAAGCTGGGGCTGGGGCCCCCGGGGGTTAGATCCCTGAAGCTATGGTTCGGTCGCTCAGGGGTTGGGCACTGGAGCTGGTGTTGGGACCCCCAGGGGTTAGGCCCTTGGAGCTATGCTTCGGGAGCTCAGGGGTTGTGCCCCTGGAGTTAGTGTTCTGGCCCCCAGGGGATGGGCCCCTGGAGCTGTTGTTGGGGCCCCCAGGGTTTGGGCCCCTGGAGCTGGGGTTGGGGCCCCCAAGGGTTAGGCCCCTGGAGCTGGGTTTTAGGCCCCCAGGGGTTAGGCCCCTGGATCTATGGTTCGGGCACTCAGAGATTCGGCCCTTGGAGTTCGGGTGGGGGCCCCCAGGGGTTAGGCTCCTGGACTATGGTTCGGGCGCTCAGAGGTTGGGCCCCTGGAGGTATTGTTCTGGTGCTCAGGGGTTGGGCCCTGGAGCTGGTGTTGGGGCCCCAGGGGTTAGGCTTCTGGAGCTATGGTTCGAGCGCTCAGGGGTTGGTCCCCTGGCGATGGTGCTGGGGCCCCCAGGGGTTGGGGCCCTGGAACTGGGGTTGGGTCCAACAGGGGTTAGGACCCTGGAGCTATGGTTCGGGTGCTCAGGGGTTGGGTCCCTGGAACTGGTGTTGGGGCCCCCAGGGGTTAGGCCCCTTGAGGTATGGTTCGGGCGCTGAGGGGCTGGGCCCCTGGAGCTGGTGTTGGGGCCCCAGAGGTTTGGCCCCTGGAGCTATGGTTCGGGTGCTCAGGGGTTGGGCCTTTGGAGCTGGGGTTGGGGTCCCCAGGGGTTAGGACCCTGGAGCTATGGTTCTGGCGCTCACGTTTTGGCCCCTGGAGCTTAAGTTGGAGCCCCCTGCGGTTAGACCCCTGGAGCTGGTGTTGGAGCCCCCAGGGGTTGGGCCCCTGGAGCTTGTGTTGGGGCCCCAAGTGTTAGGCCCCTGGAGCTATGGTTCGGGCGCTCAGGGGTTGGGCCCTTGGAGCTGGGGTTGGGGCCCCCAGCGGTTAGGGACCTGGAGCTATGGTTTGGGCGCTCAGGGGTTTTGCCCCTGGAACTGGTGTTGAGGCCCCCAGGGTTTCGGCCCCTGGAGCTGGGGTTGAGGCCCTCGGGGGTTAGGCCCCTGGAGCTATGGTTCGGGCACTCAGAGGTTGGACCCTTGGAGCTGGGGTTGGGGAGCCCAGAGGTTAGGCCGTTGGAGCTATGGCTAGGGCGGTCAAGGGTTGGGCCCCTGGAGCTGGTGTTGCAGCCCCCAGGGGTTGGGCCACTAGAGCTGGTGTTGGGGCCCCCAGGGGTTGGGCCACTGGAGCTGGTGTTGGAGCCATAGAGGTTAGGCCCCTGTAGCTATGGTTCGGGCGCTCAGGGGTTCGGCCCTTGGAGCTGGTGTTGGGGCCCCCAGGGGTTGGACCACTGGAGCTGGTGTTGGGGCCCCCAGGGGTTGGGCTCCTGGAGCTGGTGTTGGGGCCCCCAGGGGTTGGGCCCCTGGAGGTATTGTTCGTGCTCTCAGCGGTTGGGCCCCTGGAGCTGGTGTTGGGGTCCCCAGGGGTTAGGCCCCTGGAGCTATGTTTCTGGTGCTCAGGTTTTGTCCCCTGGAGCTTATCTTGGGGCCCCCTGCGGTTGGGCGCCTGGAGCTGGGGTTGGGGCTACCAGGGGTTAGGCCCCTGTAGCTATTGTTCGGGAGCTCAGGGGTTTTGCCCCTGGAGCTGGTGTTGGGGCCCCCAGGGGTTGGGCCCCTGGAGCTGGGGATGAGGCTCCCGGGGGTTAGGCCCCTGGAGCTATGGTTCGGGCGCTCAGGGGTTGGACCCTTGGAGCTGGGGTTGGGGAGCCCAGGGGTTAGGCCCTTGGAGCTATGGTTAGGGCGCTCAAGGGTTGGCCCCTGGAGCTCGTGTTGGGGCCCGAAGGGGTTGGGCCACTGGATTTTGTGTTGGGGCCCCCAGGGGTTGGGCCCTGGAGCTGGTGTTGGGGCCCCAGGGGTTAGGCTTCTGGAGCTATGGTTGAGCGCTCAAGGGTTGGTCCCCTGGCGATGGTGCTGGGGCCCCCAAGGGTTGGGGCCCTGGAACTGGGGTTGGGTCCAACAGGGGTTAGGACCCTGGAGCTATGGTTCGGGTGCTCAGGGGTTGGGTCCCTGGAGCTGGTGTTGGGGCCCCCAGGAGTTAGGCCCCTTGAGGTATGGTTCGGGCGCTGAGGGGTTGGGCCCCTAGAGCTGGTGTTGGGGCCCCAGGGGTTAGGCCCCTGGAGCTATGGTTCGGGTGCTCAGGGGTTGGGGCCCCCAGGGCTTAGGCCCCTGGAGCTATGGTTCTGGTGCTCAGGTTTTGGCCCCTGGAGCTTATGTTGGAGCCCCCTACGGTTAGACCCCTGGAGCTGGTGTTGGAGCCCCCAGGGGTTGGGCACCTAGAGCTGGTGTTGGGGCCCCAAGTGTTAGGTCCCTGGAGCTATGGTTCGGGCGCTCAGGGGTTGGGCCCCTGGAGCTGGTGTTGGGGCCCCAAGTGTTAGGTCCCTGGAGCTATGGTTTGGGCGCTCAGGGGTTTTGCCCCTGGAACTGGTGTTGGGGCCCCCAGGGTTTCGGCCCCTGGAGCTCGGGTTGAGGCCCCCAGGGGTTAGGCCCCTGGAGCTATGGTTCGGGAGCTCAGGGATTGGACCCTTGGAGCTGGGGTTGGAGAGCCCAGAGGTTAGGCCGTTGGAGCTATGGTTAGGGCGGTCAAGGGTTGGGCCCCTGGAGCTGGTGTTGGGGCCCCCAGGGGTTGGGCCACTGGAGCTGGTGTTGGAGCCATAGAGGTTAGGCCCCTGTAGCTATGGTTCGGGCGCTCAGGGGTTGGGCCCTTGGAGCTGGTGTTGGGGCCCCCAGGGGTTGGACCACTGGAGCTGGTGTTGGAGCCATAGAGGTTAGGCCCCTGTAGCTATGGTTCGGGCGCTCAGGGGTTGGGCCCTTGGAGCTGGTGTTGGGGCCCCCAGGGGTTGGACCACTGGAGCTGGTGTTGGGGCCCCCAGGGGTTGAGCTCCTGTAGCTGGTGTGGGGGCCCCCAGGCGTTAGGCCCCTGGAGGTATTGTTCGTGCGCTCAGCGGTTGGGCCCCTGGAGCTGGTGTTGGGGCCCCCAGGGGTTAGGCCCGTGGAGCTATGTTTCTGGCGCTCAGGTTTTGTCCTCTGGAGCTTATGTTGGGGCCCCCTGCGGTTGGGCCCCTTAAGCTGGGGTTGGGGCTACCAGGGGTTAGGCTCCCGGAGGAATGGTTCGGGGGCTCAGGGGTTGGGCCCCTGGAGCTGGGGTTAGGGCGCTCAAGGGTTGCGCCCCTGGAGCTGGTGTTGGGGCCCGAAGGGGTTGGGCCACTGGAGATGGTGTTGGGGCCCCCAGGGGCTGGGCCCCTGGAGCTGGTGTTGGAGCCCCCAGAGGTTAGGCCCCTGGAGCTATGATTCGGGCGCTCTGGGGTTGGGCCACTGGAGCTCGTGTTGGGGCCCCCAGTAGTTATGCCCCTGGAGCTATGGTTCGGGCGCTCTGGGTTTGGGCCCCTGGTGCTGGTGTTGGGGCCCCCAGGGGTTAGGCTCCTAAAGGTATTGTACGGGCGCTCAGGGTTTGGGCCCTTGGAGCTAGTGTTGGGCCCCAGGGGTTAGGCCCCTGGAGCTATGGTTCGGGCGCTCAGGGGTTGGGCCCCTGGAGCTGGTGTTGGGGCCCCCAGGGGTTCGGCCCCTGGAGCTGGTGTTTGGGCCCCCCGGGGTTTGGCCCCTGGAGCTATGGTTCGGGCTCTCAGGGGTTGGGCCCCTTGAGCTGCTGTTCGGAACCCCAGGGGTTGTGCCCCTGGAGCTGGGGTTGCGGCCCCAGGGATTAGGCCCCTGGAGCTATGGTTCGGGCACTCAGGGGTTGGGACCTTGGAGCTAGGGTTGGGGCCCCCCGGGCTTAGGCCCCTGGAGCTATGGTTCGGGCGCTAAAGGGTTGGGCCCCTGGAACTGGGGTCGAGGGCCCCAGGAGTTGCGCCCCTAGATCTGGGGTTGAGGCCCCTGGAGCTATGGTTCGGGCGCTCAGGGGTTCGGTCCCTGGAGCTGGTTTTGTGGCCCCCAGGGGTTGGGCCCCTGGAGCTGGGGTTTTGGTCCCCAGGGGTTAGGTCCCTAGATCTATGGTTCTGGCGATCAGGGGTTGGGCCCTTCGAGCTGGCGTGGGGGCCCCCAGGGTTTAGGCCCCTGGAGCTATAGTTCGGGCGCTCAGAGGTTGGGCCAATGAAGCTGGTATTGGGGCCCCCAGGGGTTCGGCCCCTGGAGCTGGTGTTGGGGCCCCAGGGTTTAAGCCCCTGGAGCTATGGTTCGTGCGCTCAGGTGTTGGGCCCCTTCAGCTGCTCTTCGGGACCCCAGGGGTTGTGCCCCTGGAGCTGGGGTTGCGGCCTCAGGGATTAGGTCCCTGGAGCTATGGTTCGGGTTCTCAGGGGTTGGGCCCCTGGAGCTGGTGTCGGGGCCCCCAGGGGTTGGGCCCCTGGAACTGGTGTTGGGGACCCCTGTTGTTAGGCTCCTGGAGCTATGGTTCGGGCGCTCAGGGGTTGGGACCTTGGAGCTGGGGTTGGAGCCCCCGGGGCTTAGGCCCCTGGAGCTATGGTTTTGGCACTAAAGGGTTTTGCTCCTGGATCTGGGGTCGAGGACCCCAGGAGTTACGCCCCTAGATCTGGGGTTGCGGCCCCCGGGTTTTAGGCCCCTGGAGCTGTGGTTCGGGCGCTCAAGGGTTGGGCCCCTGAAGCTGGTGTTGGGGTCCCCAGGGGTTGGGCCCCTGGAGCTGGTGTTGGGGCCCCAGGGTTTCAGCCCCTGGAGCTATGGTTCGGGCGCTCAGGGGTTGGGCCCCTGGACATTGTGTTTTGTCCCCCAGGGGTTGGGCCCCTAGAGCAGGGGTTGGGGCCCCCGGGGGTTAGGCCCCTGAAGCTATGGTTCGGGCGCTCAGGGGTAGGACCCTTGGAGCTGGGGTTAGGGAGCCCAGGGGTTAGGCCCTTGGAGCTAGAGTTAGGGTGCTCAGGGGTTGGGCCCCTGGAGCTGGTGTTGGGGCCCCCAGGGGTTGGGCCACTGAAGCTGCTGTTGGGTCCCTCAGGGGTTAGGCCCCTGGAGCTATGGTTCGGGCGCTCAGGTTTTGGGCCCCTGGAGTGGTGTTGGCACCCCCAGGTTTTGGGCCCCTGGAGGTGGTGTTCTTGCCCCAGGGGTTAGGCCCGTGGAGCTATGGTTCGGGAGCTCTGGGGTTGTGCCCGTGAAGCTGGGGTTGGGGCCCCCGGGGGATAGGCCCCTGGAGCTATGGTTCAGGCGCTCAGGGCTTGGGCCCCTGGAGCTGGTGTTGGGGCCCCCAGGGGTTGGGCCCCTGGAGCTGGGGTTGGGGCCCCCGGAGGTTAGGTCCCTGGAGCTATGGTTCGGGCGCTGAGGGGTTGGGCCCCTGGAGCTGGTGTTGGGGCCCCCAGGGGTTAGGCCCGTGGAGGTATTGTTCGGGCGCTCAGGGGTTGGGCCCCTGGACCTGGTTTTCGGGCCCCCAGTAGTTAGGCCCCTGGAGCAATGGTTCTGCGCTCAGTGGTTGGGCCCCTGGAGCTGGTGTTGGGGCCCCCAGGGGTTAGGCCCGTAAAGGTATTGTACGGGCGCTCAGGGTTTGGGCCCTTGGAGCTAGTGTCGGGCCCCAGGGGTTAGGCCCCTGGAGCTATGGTTCGGGCGCTCAGGGGTTAGGCCCCTGGAGCTGGTGTTGGGGCCCCCAGAGGTTTGGCCCCTGGAGCTGGTGTTTGGGCCCCCAGGGGTTAGGCCCCTGGATCTATGGTTCTGGCGCTCAGGGGTTGGGCCCTTGGAGCTGGCGTTGGGGCCCCCAGGGTTTAGGCCCCTGGAGCTATAGTTCAGGCGCTCAGAGGTTGAGCCCCTCAAGCTGGTGTTGGGGCCCCCAGGGGTTGGGCCCCTGGAGCTGGGGTTGGGGCCCCCGGAGGTCAGGCCCCTGGAGCTATGGTTCGGGCGCTCAGGGGTAGGACCCGTGGAGCTGGGGTTGGGGAGCCCAGGGGTTAGGCCCTTGGAGCTAGAGTTAGTTTGCTCAGGGTTTGGGCCCCTGGAGCTGGTGTTGGGGCCCCCAGGGGTTGGGCCACTGAAGCTGGGGTTTTGGCCCCCAGGAGTTAGGTCCCTGGATCTATGGTTCAGGCGCTCAGGGGTTGGGCCCCTGGAGCTGGTGTTTCGGCCCCCGGGGGTTAGGCCCCTGGAGCTATGGTTCAGGCGCTCAGGGGTTGGGCCCCTGGAGCTGGTGTTGGGGCCCCCAGAGGTTGGGCCAGTGGAGGTATTGTTCGGGCGCTCAGGGGTTGGCCCCTGGAGCTGGTTTTGGGGCCCCCAGTAGTTAGGCCCCTGGAGCTATGGTTCGGGCGCTCTGGGTTTGGGCCCCTGGTGCTGGTGTTGGGGCCCCCAGGGGATAGGCTCCTAAAGGTATTGTACGGGCGCTCAGGGTTTGGGCCCTTGGAGCTAGTGTTGGGCCCCAGGGGTTAGGCCCCTGGAGCTATGGTTCGGGCGCTCAGGGGTTGGGTCCCTGGAGCTGGTGTTGGGGCCCCCAGGGGTTGGGCCCCTGGAACTGGGGTTGGGGCCCCCGGGGGTCAGGCCCCTGGAGCTATGGTTCGGGCGCTCAGGGGTAGGACCCGTGGAGCTGGGGTTGGTGAGCCCAGGGGTTAGGCCCTTGGAGCTAGAGTTAGGGTGCTCAGGGTTTGGGCCCCTGGAGCTGGTGTTGGGGCCCCCAGGGGTTGGGCCACTGAAGCTGGGGTTTTGGCCCCCAGGAGTTAGGTCCCTGGATCTATGGTTCAGACGCTCAGGGGTTGGGCCCCTGGAGCTGGTGTTTCGGCCCCCGGGGGTTAGGCCCCTGGAGCTATGGTTCAGGCGCTCAGGGGTTGGGCCCCTGGAGCTGGTGTTGGGGCCCCCAGAGGTTGGGCCAGTGGAGGTATTGTTCGGGCGCTCAGGGGTTGGCCCCTGGTGCTGGTGTTGGGGCCCCCAGGGGTTAGGCTCCTAAAGGTATTGTACGGGCGCTCAGGGTTTGGGCCCTTGGAGCTAGTGTTGGGCCCCAGGGGTTAGGCCCCTGGAGCTATGGTTCGGGCGCTCAGGGGTTGGGTCCCTGGAGCTGGTGTTGGGGCCCCCAGGGGTTTGGCCCCTGGAGCTGGTGTTTGGGCCCCCCGGGGTTAGGCCCCCGGAGCTATGGTTCGGGCTCTCAGGGGTTGGGCCCCTTGAGCTGCTGTTCGGGACCCCAGGGGTTGTGCCCCTGGAGCTGGGGTTGCGGCCCCAGGGATTAGGCCCCTGGAGCTATGGTTCGGGCACTCAGGGGTTGGGACCTTGGAGCTGGGGTTGGGGCCCCCCGGGCTTAGGCCCCTGGAGCTATGGTTCGGGCGCTAAAGGGTTGGGCCCCTGGAGCTGGGGTCGAGGGCCCCAGGAGTTGCGCCCCTAGATCTGGGGTTGAGGCCCCTGAAGCTATGGTTCGGGCGCTCAGGGGTTCGGTCCCTGGAGCTGGTTTTGTGGCCCCCAGGGGTTGGGCCCCTGGAGCTGGGGTTTTGGCCCCCAGGGGTTAGGTCCCTAGATCTATGGTTCTGGCGCTAAGGGGTTGAGCCCTTGGAGCTGGCGTGGGGGCCCCCAGGGTTTAGGCCGCTGGAGCTATGGTTCCGGCGCTCAGGGGTTGGGCCCCTGGAGCTGGTGTTGGGGCCCCCAGGGGTTGGGCCTCTGGAGCTGGGGATGGGGCCCCCAGGGGTTAGGCCCCTAAAGGTATTGTCCGGGCGCTCAGGGTTTTGGCCCTTGGATCTAGTGTTGGGCCCCAGGGGTTAGGCCCCTGGAGCTATGGATCGGGCGCTCAGGGGTTGGGGCCCTGGAGCTTTTGTTGGGGCCCCCAGGGGTTCGGCCCCTGGAGCTGATGTTTGGGCCCCCAGGGGTTGGGCCCCTGGAGCTATGGTTCGGGCGCTCAGGGGTTGGGCTCTTGAGCTGCTGTTCGGGACCCCAGGGGTTGTGCCCCTGGAGCTGGGGTTGGGGCCCCAGGGATAAGGTCCCTGGAGCTATGGTTCGGGTGCTCAGGGGTTGGGCCCCTGGACCTGGTGTCGGGGCCCCCAGGGGTTGGGCCCCTGGAGCTGGTGTTGGGGACCCCAGGGGATAGGCCCCTGGAGCTATGGTTCGGGCGCTCAGGGGTTGGGCCCTTGGAGCTGGGGTGGGGGCCCCCAGTGTTTAGGCGCTGGAGCTATAGTTCGGGCGCTCAGAGGTTGGGCCCCTGAAGCTGGTGTTGGGGCCCCCAGGGGTTGGGCCCCTGGAGCTGGTGTTGGGGCCCCAGGGTTTAAGCACCTGGAGCTATGGTTCGGGCGCTCAGGGGTAGGACCCTTGGAGCTGGGGTTGGGGAGCCCAGGGGTTAGGCTCTTGGAGCTATAGTTAGGGTGCTCAGGGGTTGGGCCCCTGGAGCTGGTGTTCGGGCCCCCAGGGGTTGGGCCACTGGAGCTGGTGTTGGGGCCCTCAGGGGTTAGGCCCCTGGAGGTATTGGTCTGGGGCTCAGGGGTTGGGCCCCTGGAACTGGTGTTGGGGCCCCCAGGAGTTAGGCCCCTGGAGCTATGGTTCGGGCGCTCAGGTTTTGGGCCCCTGGAGTGATGTTGGCGCCACCAGGGGTTTGGCCCCTGGAGATGGTGCTCTTGCCCCAGGGGTTAGGCCCGTGGAGCTATGGTTCGGGAGCTCTGGGTTTGGGCCCCTGAAGCTGGGGTTGGGGCCCCCGGGGGTTAGGCCCCTGGAGCTATGGTTCAGGCGCTCAGGGGTTGTGCCCCTGGAGCTGGTGTTGGGGCCCCCAGGGGTTGGGCCCCTGAAGCTGGGGTTGGGACCCCCGGAGGTTAGGTCCCTGGAGCTGTGGTTCGGGGGCTGAGGGGTTGGGCCCCTGGAGCTGGTGTTGGGGCCCCCAGGGGTTAGGCCCGTGGAGGTATTGTTCGGGCGCTCAGGGGTTGGGCCCCTGGAGCTGGTTTTGGGTCCCCCAGTAGTTAGGCCCCTGGAGCTATGGTTCTGCGCTGAGGGGTTGGGCCCCTGGAGCTGGTGTTCGGGTCCTCATGGGTTGGGCCCTTGGAGCTAGGGCGGGAGCCCCCAGGAGTTAGGCCCCTGGAGCTATGGTTCGGGCGCACTGGCTTTCGGCCCCTGGAGCTGGTGTTGGGGCCCCCAGGGGTTAGGCCTCTAAAGGTATTGTACGGGCGCTCAGGGTTTGGGCCCCTGGAGCTGGTTTTGGGGCCCCCAGTAGTTAGGCCCCTGGAGCTATGGTTCTGGGCTGAGGGGTTGGGCCCCTGGAGCTGGTGTTGGGGTCCTCATGGGTTGGGCCCTTGGAGCTAGGGTGGGAGCCCCCAGGAGTTAGGCCCCTGGAGCTATGGTTCGGGCGCACTGGGTTTCGGCCCCTGGAGGTAGTGTTGGGCCCCAGGGGTTGGGCCCCTGCAGCTAGTGCTGGGGCCCCCAGAGGTTCGGCCCCTGGAGCTGGTGTTTGGGCCCCCAGGGGTTAGGCCCCTGGAGCTATGGTTCGGGCGCTCAGGGGTTGGGCCCCTTGAGCTGCTGTTGGGGCCCCCAGGGGTTGGGCCACCGGAGCTGGGGTTGGGGACCCCAGGGGTTAGGCCCCCGGAGCTATGTTTTGGGTGCTCAGGGGTTGGGCCCTTGGAGCTGGGGTGGGGGCCCCCAGGAGTAAGGCCCCTGGAGGTATGGTTCGGGCGCTCAGGGGTTGGGCTCCTGGAGCTGGTGTTCGGGCCCCCAGTGGTTACTCCCCTGCAGCTCTGGTTCAGGCGCTCAGGCGTTGGGCCCCTGGAGCTGGTGTGGGGGCCACCATGGGTTGTTGCCCTGGAGCTGGTGTTGGGGCCCCAGGGGTTAGGCCCCTGGAGCTATGGTTCGGGCGCTCAGGGGTTGGGCCCCTGGAGCTGGTGTTGGGGCCTCCCAGTGGTTGGGCCCCTGGAGCTGGGGTTGGGGCCCCAGGGGTTAGGCCCCTGGAGCTATGGTTCGGGCGCTCAGGGGTTGGGCCCCTGGAGCTGGTGTTGGGGCCTCCCAGTGGTTGGGCCCCTGCAGCTGGTGTTGTGGACCCAGGGGTTAGGCCCCTGGAGCTATGGTTCGAGCGCTCAGGGGTTGGGCCCTTGGAGCTGGGGTTGGGGCACCCGGGGGTTAGGCCCCTGGAGCTATGGTTCGGGTGCTTTGGGGTTGGGTCCCTGGAGCTGGTGTTGGGGCCCCAGGGATTAGGCCCCTAGAGCTATGGTTCGGGCACTCAGGGGTTGGGCCCCTGAAGCTATGGTTCGGGCGCTCTGAGGTTGGGCCCCTGGAGCTGGTGTTGGGGCCCCCAGGGGTGAGTCCTCTGGAGCTTGGGTTGGGACCGCCGGGCGTTAGGCCCCTGGAGCTATGGTTCGGGCGCTCAGGGGTTGGACCCCTGGAACTTGCATTGGGGCCCCCAGTGGTTGGGACCCTGGAGCTGGGGTTGGGGCCCCCGGAGTTACGCCCCTGGAGCTATGGTTCGGATGCTCAGGGGTTGGGCCCCTGGAGCTGGTATTGGGGCCTCCAGGGGTTCAGCCCCTGGAGCTGGTGCTGTGGCCCCAGGGGTTAGGCCCCTAGAGCTATGGTTCGAGCGCTCAGGGGTTGGGCCCTTGGAGCTGGGGTTCGGGCACCCGGGGGTTAGGCCCCTTGAGCTATGGTTCGGGCGCTCAGGCGTTGGGCCTCTGGAGCTGGTGTTGGGGCACCCAGGGGTTAGACCCCTGAAGGTATTGTTCGGGCGCTCAGGGGTTGGGCCCCTAGAGCTGGTGTTGAGGCCTCCAGGGGTTGGGCTCCTGGAGCTGTTGTTGGGGACCCAGTGGTTTGGCCCTTGGAGCTATGGTTCGGGCGCCCAGGGGTTGGGCCCCTGGAGCTGGTGCTGGGTCAGCCAGGGGTTAGGCCCCTGGAGCTATGGTTCGGGGGATCAGAAGCTGGGCCCCTGGAGCTAGAGTTGGGGCCCCCAGGGGTTGGGCCCTTGGAGCTATGGTGTGGGCCCACAGGGGTTAGGCCCCTGGACCTATGGTTCGGGCGCTCAGGGGTTGGGCTCCTGGAGCTGGTGTTATATCCCCCAGGGGTTAGGCCCCTGGACCTATGGTTCGGGCGATCAGGAGTTTGGCCTCTGGAGCTGGTGTTGGGGCCCCCAGGGGTTGGGCCCCTGGAGTTGCGTTTGGGGTCCCAGGGGTTAGGCCCCTGTAGCTATGGTTCCGGCGCTCAGGGGTTGGGCCCCTGGAGCTGGTGTTGGGGCCCCCTTGAGTTGGGCCCCTGGATCTGGGGTTGGGGCCCCCAGGGGTTAGACCCCTGGAGAAATGGTTCGGGCGCTCAGGGGTTGGGCCCTTGGAGCTGGGGTGGGTCCCCCCAAGGGTTAGACCCCTGGTTCTATGATTCGGGCGCTCAGGGGTTGGGCCCCTGGAGCTGGTGTTGGGGCCCCCAGAGGTTGGGCCCCTTGAGCTGGTGTTGGGGCCCCAGCGGTTTGGCCCCTGGAGCAATGGTTCGGGCGCTCAGGGTTTGGACCCTTGGAGCTGGGGTTGGGGAGCCCAGGGGTTAGGCCCTTGGAGCTATGGTTAGGGCGCTCAGGGATTGGCCCCTGGAGCTGGGTTTGGGGCCCCCAGGTGTTAGACCCCTGGAACTATGGTTCTGGCGCTCAGGGGTTGGGCCCTTAGAGCTTGGGTTGGGGCCCCGTGGGTTAGGACACTGGAGCTATGGTTCGGACGCTCAGGGGTTGGACCCCTGGAGCTGGTGTTCGGGCCCCCAGGGGTTGGGCCCCTGGAGCTGGGGTTGGGGCCCCCAGGGGTTAGGCCCCTGGAGCTATGGTTCGGACGCTCAGAGGTTGGGCCCCTGGAGCTGGTGTTGGGGCCTCATGGGTTAGGCCCCTGCAGCTATGATTCGGGCGCTCAGGGGTTGGGCCCCTGGAGCTGGTGTTGGGGCCCCAGGGGTTAGGCCCCTGGAGCTATGGTTCGGGTGCTCAGGTGTTGGGCTCCTGGAGCTGGTGTTGGGGCCCCCAAGGGTTTCGCCCCTGGAACTGGCGTTGGGGCCCCCGGGGGTTAGGCCCAAGGAGCTATGGTTCGGGCGTTCAGGGGTTGGACACTTGGAGCTGTCGTTGGGGAGCCCAGGGGTTAGGCCATTGGAGCTATGGTTAGGGCGCTCAGGGGTTGGGCCCCTGGATCTGGTGTTCGGGCCCCCAGGGGTTGGGCCACTGGAGCTGGTGTTGGGGCTCCCAGGGGTAGGGCCCCTGGAGCTTGGGTTGAGGCCCCCTGGGGTTAGGCCCCTGGAGCTATGGTTCGAGCGCTTAGGGGTTGGACCTCTGGAGCTGGTGTTGAGGCCCCTAGGGGTTGGGCCTCTGGAGCTGGGGTTTGTTCCCCCAGGGGTTAGGCCCCTGGAGCTGTTGTTCGGGCGCTCAGGGGTTGGGCCCTTGGAGCTGGGGTGGGAGCCTCCAGTAGTTAGGCCCCTGGCGCTATGATTCGGGCACTCAGGGGTTGGGCCCCTGGAGCTGGTGTTCGGGTCCCCAGGGGTTAGGCCCCTGGAGGTATGGTTCGGGCGCTCAGGGGTTGGGCCCCTAGAGCTGGTGTTGGGGCCCGCAGGGGTTGGGCCCCTGGAGCTGGTGGTGGGGCCCCAAGGGTTAGAACCCTGGAGCTATGGTTTGGGCGCTCAGGAGTTGGTCCCCTGGAGCTATTTTTCGGGCTCTCAGCGATTTTGCCCCTGGAGATGATGTTGGGGCCCCCAGGGGTTGGGCCATTGCAGCTGGTGTTGGGGCACCCAAGGACTAGGCCCCTGGAGCTATGATTCGGGGGCTCAGGGGTTGGGACCCTATAGCTATGGTTCGGGCGCTCAAGGGTTCGGCCCCTGGAGCTGGTGTTCAGCCCCCCCGGGTTTGGGCTCCTCTAGCTGGTGTTGGGGCCACCAGGAGTTGCGCTCCTGGAGCTGGTGTTGGGGCCCCCAGGGGTTAGGGCCCTGGAGCTGTGATTCGGGCGC
>NW_026115171.1:0-69714 GCF_025201925.1 Gopherus flavomarginatus | reverse complement strand
GCTCAGGGGTTGGGCCCCTGGAGCTGGTGTTGGGGACCAGGGTTTAGGCCCTGGAGCTATGGTTCAGGCGCTCAGGGTTGGGACCCTGGAGCTGGTTTGGGGCCTCCAGTGGTTGGGACCCTGGAGCTGCGGTTGAGGGCCTCCAGGGGTTAGCCCCTGGATCTTTGGTGCCGCTCATTGGTTGGGCCCCTGGAGCTGGTGTTGGGGCCCCAAGGGGTTGGCCCCTGGAGCTGGTGTTGGGGACCCAGGGTTAGGCCCTGGAGCTATGGTTCAGGCGCTCAGGGGTGGGCCCCTGGAGCTATGGTTCGGGCGCTCAGGGGTTGGGCCCCTGGAGCTGGGGTGGAGGGCCAGCGGTTGGGCCCCTGGAGCTGGTGTTGGGCCCCCAGGGGTTGGGCCCCTGGAGCTATGGTTCGGGCGCTCATGGGTTGGGCCCCTGGAGCTGGTGTTGGGGACCCAGGTTTTAGGCCCGTGGAGCTATGGTTCAGGCACTCAGGGGTTGGACCCCTGGAGCTATGGTTCGGGCGCTCAGGGGTTGGTCCCCTGGAGCTAGGGTCGAGGGCCCCAGGGGTGGGGCCCCTGGAGCTGCTGTTGGGCCCCCAGGTTTTGAGTTCCTGGAGTGTGTTGGGGTTCGCAGGGGTTGGGCCCTGGAGCTGGTGGTTGGGCCCCCCAGGGTTTAGGCCCCTGGAGCTATGGTTCGGGCGCTCAGGGGTTGGGCCCCTGGAGCTGGTGTTGGGGCCCCCAGGGGTTGGGCCCCTGGAGGTGGGGGTTGGGGCCCCCGGGGGTTAGGCCCCTATAGCTATGGTTCGGGCGCTCAGGGGTTGGCCCCTGGAGCTGGTGTTGGGGCCCTCAGGGATTAGGCCCCTGGAGCTATGGTTCAGGCGCTAAGGGTTTGGGACCCTGGAGCTGGTGTTGGGGCCCCCGGGGTTGGGCCCCTGGAGCTGGTGTTGGGGCCCCAGGGGCTAGGCCCTGTAGCTATGGTTCGGGCGCTCAGGGATTGGGCCCCTGGAGCTGGTTTTGGGGCCCCCAGGGGTTGGGCCCTTGGAGCTGGTGTTGGGGCCCCCAGGGGTTAGGCCCCTGGAGCTATGGTTCGGGCGCTCAGGGGTTGGGCCGCTGGAGCTGGTGTTGGGGCCCCTGACCTAATGTCACCCCTTGCTCTCCCATCCCCCACACAGACAGTCCCGACTCCATCACAGTAATGCCCAGAGCATTTCACGCATGGAGCAACAGTAACACTGTGTGGCCATGCAGGGTAATGCCCAGAGCATTTCCTGCATGGAGCAAGAGTGACACCGTGTGGCCACATAGGGTAGTGCACAGAGCATTTCCCCGCATGGAGCTATGGTTCGGGAGCTCTGGGGTTGGGACCCTGTAGCTGGTGTTGGGACTCCCAGGGGTTGGGCCCCTGGAGCTGGTGTTGGGGCCCCAGGGGTTAAGGTTCGGGCGCTCAGGGGTTGGGCCCTTGGAGCTGGCGTGCGGGCCCCCAGGGAATAGGCCCCTAGAGCTATGGTTTGCTCACTCTGGGGTTCTGCCCCTGGAGCTGGTGTTGGGGCTCCCAGGGGTGGGCTCCTGCAGCTGGTGTTGGGGACCCAGGGGTTAGGCCCCTGGAGCTATGGTTCAGGCGCTCAGGGGTTGGGACCCTGGAGCGGTTTTGGGGCCTCCAGTGGTTGGGACCCTGGAGCTGGGGTTGGGGCCTCCAGGGGTTAGCCCCTGGATCTTGGTTCGGCCCGCTCATTGGTTGGGCCCCTGGAGCTGGTGTTGGGGCCCCAAGGGGTTGGGCCCCTGGAGCTGGGTTGGGGACCCAGGGGTTGGGCCCTGGAGCTATGGTTCAGGCGCTCAGGGGTTGGGCCCCTGGAGCTGGGGTGGAGGGCCCCAGCGGTTGGGCCCCTGGAGCTGGTGTTGGGGCCCCCCAGGGATTGGGCCCCTGGAGCTATGTTTCGGGCGCTCTGGGGTTGTGGCCCCTGGAGCTGGTGTTGGGGACCCAGGTTTTAGGCCCGTGGAGCTATGGTTCAGGCACTCAGGGGTTGGACCCCTGGAGCTATGGTTCGGGCGCTCAGGGGTTGGTTCCCTGGAGCTAGGGTCGAGGGCCCCAGGGGTGGGGCCCTGGAGCTGCTGTTGGGGCCCACAGGTTTGAGTTCCTGGAGATTGTGTTGGGGGACGCAGGGGTTGGGCCCCTGGAGCTGTGGTTGGGCCCCCCAGGGTTTAGGCCCCTGGAGCTATGGTTCGGGCGCTCAGGGGTTGGGCCCTGGAGCTGGTGTTGGGGCCCCAGGGGTTGGGCCCCTGGAGGTGGGATTGGGGCCCCCGGGGGGTAGGCCCCTATAGCTATGGTTCGGGCGCTCAGGGGTTGGGCCCCTGGAGCTGGTGTTGGGGACCCAGGTTTTAGGCCCGTGGAGCTATAGCTATGGTTCAGGCACTCAGGGTTGGACCCCTGGAGCTATGGTTCGGGCGCTCAGGGGTTGGTTCCCTGGAGCTAGGGTCGAGGGCCCCAGGGGTGGGGCCCCTGGAGCTGCTGTTGGGGCCCCCAGGTTTTGAGTTCTGGAGATTGTGTTGGGGTTCGCAGGGGTTGGGCCCCTGGAGCTGTGGTTGGGGCCCCCAGGGTTTAGGCCCCTGGAGCTATGGTTCGGGCGCTCAGGGGTTGGGCCCCTGGAGCTGGTGTGTGGGCCCCCAGGGGTTGGGCCCCTGGAGGTGGGGTTGGGGCCCCCGGGGGTTAGGCCCCTATAGCTATGGTTCGGGCGCTCAGGGGTTGGGCCCCTGGAGCTGGTGTTGGGGCCCTCAGGGATTAGGGCCCTGGAGCTATGGTTCAGGCGCCTAAGGGTTTGGGACCCTGGAGCTGGTGTTGGGGACCCCAGGGGTTGGGCCCCTGGAGCTGGTGTTGGGGCCCCAGGGGCTTAGGCCCCTGTAGCTATGGTTCGGGGCGCTCAGGGATTTGGGCCCCTGGAGCTGGTTTTGGGGCCCCCAGGGGTTGGGCCCTTGGAGCTGGTGTTGGGGCCCCATGGGGTTAGGCCCCTGGAGCTATGGTTCGGGCGCTCAGGGTTTGGGCCGCTGGAGCTGGTGTTGGGGCCCCTGACCTAATGTCACCCCTTGCTCTCCCATCCCCCACACAGACAGTCCCGACTCCATCACAGTAATGCCCAGAGCATTTCACGCATGGAGCAACAGTAACACTGTGTGGCCATGCAGGGTAATGCCCAGAGCATTTCCTGCATGGAGCAAGAGTGACACCGTGTGGCCACATAGGGTAGTGCACAGAGCATTTCCCCGCATGGAGCTATGGTTCGGGAGCTCTGGGGTTGGGCCCCTGTAGCTGGTGTTGGGACTCCCAGGGGTTGGCCCCTGGAGCTGGTGTTGGGGCCCCAGGGGTTAAGGTTCGGGCGCTCAGGGGTTGGGCCCTTGGAGCTGGCGTGCGGGCCCCCAGGGAATAGGCCCCTAGAGCTATGGTTTGCTCACTCTGGGGTTCTGCCCCTGGAGCTGGTGTTGGGGCTCCCAGGGGTTGGGCTCCTGCAGCTGGTGTTGGGGACCCAGGGTTAGGCCCCTGGAGCTATGGTTCAGGCGCTCAGGGGTTGGGACCCTGGAGCTGGTTTTGGGGCCTCCAGTGGTTGGGACCCTGGAGCTGCGGTTGGGGCCTCCAGGGTTAGCCCCTGGATCTTTGGTTCGGCCGCTCATTGGTTGGGCCCCTGGAGCTGGTGTTGGGGCCCAAGGGTTGGGCCCCTGGAGCTGGTGTTGGGGACCCAGGGGTTAGGGCCCTGGAGCTATGGTTCAGGCGCTCAGGGGTTGGGCCCTGGAGCTATGGTTCGGGCGCTCAGGGGTTGGGCCCCTGGAGCTGGGGTGGAGGGCCCCAGCGGTTGGGCCCCTGGAGCTGGTGTTGGGGCCCCCAGGGATTGGGCCCCTGGAGCTATGTTTCGGGCGCTTGGGGTTGGGCCCCTGGAGCTGGTGTTGGGGACCCAGGTTTTAGGCCCGTGGAGCTATGGTTCAGGCACTCAGGGGTTGGAACCCCTGGGAGCTCATGGTTGGGACCTGGAGCGGGTTGGGGCCCCAGGGGTTAGCCCTGGAGCTTTGGTTCGGCCCCAGGGGTGGGGCCCCTGGAGCTGCTGTGGGGCCCCAGGGTTTGAGTTCCTGGAGATTGTGTTGGGGTTCGCAGGGGTTGGGCCCCTGGAGCGGTGGTTGGGCCCCCAGGGTTTAGGCCCCTGGAGCTATGGTTCGGGCGCTCAGGGGTTGGGCCCCTGGAGCTGGTGTTGGGGCCCCCAGGGGTTGGGCCCCTGGAGGTGGTGTTGGGGCCCCCAGGGATTGGCCCCTGGAGCTATGTTTCGGGCGCTCAGGGGTTGGGCCCCTGGAGCTGGTGTTGGGGACCCAGGTTTTAGGCCCGTGGAGCTATGGTTCAGGCACTCAGGGGTTGGACCCCTGGAGCTATGGTTCGAGGCGCTCAGGGGTTGGTTTCCCTGGAGCTAGGGTCGAGGGCCCAGGGGTGGGGCCCCTGGAGCTGCTGTTGGGCTCCCAGGTTTTGAGTTCCTGGAGATTGTGTTGGGGTTCGCAGGGGTTGGGCCCCTGGAGCTGGTGGTTGGCCCCCCAGGGTTTAGGCCCCTGGAGCTATGGTTCGGGCGCTCAGGGGTTGGGCCCCTGGAGCTGGTGTTGGGGCCCCCAGGGGGTTGGGCCCTGGAGGTGGGGTTGGGGCCCACGGGGGTTAGGCCCCTATAGCTATGGTTCGGGCGCTCAGGGGTTGGGCCCCTGGAGCTGGTGTTGGGGCCTCAGGGATTAGGGCCCCTGGAGCTATGGTTCAGGCGCTAAGGGTTTGGGACCCTGGAGCTGGTGTTGGGCCCCCAGGGGTTGGGCCCCTGGAGCTGGTGTTGGGGCCCCAGGGGCTAGGCCCCTGTAGCTATGGTTCGGGCGCTCAGGGATTGGGCCCCTGGAGCTGGTTTTGGGGCCCCCAGGGGTTTGGGCCCTTGGAGCTGGTGTTGGGGCCCCCAGGGGTTAGGCCCCTGGAGCTATGGTTCGGGCGCTCAGGGGTTGGGCCGCTGGAGCTGGTGTTGGGGCCCCTGACCCTAATGTCACCCCTTGCTCTCCCATCCCCCACACAGACAGTCCCCGACTCCATCACAGTAATGCCCAGAGGCATTTCACGCATGGAGCAACGTAACACTGTGTGGCCATGCAGGGTAATGCCCAGAGCATTTCCTGCATGGAGCAAGAGTGACACCGTGTGGCCACATAGGGTAGTGCACAGAGCATTTCCCCGCATGGAGCTATGGTTCGGGAGCTCTGGGGTTTGGGCCCTGTAGCTGGTGTTGGGGCTCCCAGGGGTTGGGCCCCTGGAGCTGGTGTTGGGGCCCCAGGGGTTAAGGTTCGGTGCGCTCAGGGGTTGGGCCCTTGGAGGCTGGCGTGCGGGCCCCCAGGGAATAGGCCCTAGAGCTAATGGTTTGCTCACTCAGGGGTTGGGCCCCTGGAGCTGGTGTTGGGGCCCCAGGGGTTGGGCTCCTGCGGCTGGTGTTGGGGACCCAGGGGTTAGGGCCTGGAGGAGCTATGGTTCAGGCGCTCAGGGGTTGGGCCCCTGGAGCTATGGTTCGGGGCGCTCAGGGGTTGGGCCCCTGGAGCTGGGGTGGAGGGCCCCAGCGGTTGGGCCCCTGGAGCTGGTGTTGGGGCCCCAGGGATTGGCCCCTGGAGCTAGTTTCGGGCGCTCTGGGGTTGGGCCCCTGGAGCTGGTGTTGGGGACCCAGGTTTAGGCCCGTGGAGCTATGGTTCAGGCACTCAGGGGTTGGACCCCTGGAGCTATGGTTCGGGCGCTCAGGGGTTGGTTCCCTGGAGCTAGGGTCGAGGGCCCCAGGGGGTGGGCCCCTGGAGCTGCTGTTGGGGCCCCAGGTTTTGAGTTCCTGGAGATTGTGTTGGGGTTCGCAGGGGTTGGGCCCTGGAGCTGTGGTTGGGCCCCCCAGGGTTTAGGCCCCTGGAGCTATGGTTCGGGCGCTCAGGGGTTGGGCCCCTGGAGCTGGTGTTGGGGCCCCCAGGGGTTGGGCCCCTGGAGGTGGGGTTGGGGCCCCCGGGGGTTAGGCCCCTATAGCTATGGTTCGGGCGCTCAGGGGTTGGGCCCCTGGAGCTGGTGTTGGGGCCCTCAGGGATTAGTCCCCTGGAGCTATGGTTCAGGCGCTAAGGGTTTGGGACCCTGGAGCTGGTGTTGGGGCCCCCAGGGGTTGGGCCCCTGGAGCTGGTGTTGGGGCCCCAGGGGCTAGGCCCCCTGTAGCTATGGTTCGGGCGCTCAGGATTGGGCCCCTGGAGCTGGTTTTGGGGCCCCCAGGGGTTGGGCCCTTGGAGCTGGTGTTGGGGCCCCCAGGGGTTAGGCCCCTGGAGCTATGGTTCGGGCGCTCAGGGGTTGGGCCGCTGGAGCTGGTGTTGGGGCCCCTGACCTAATGTCACCCCTTGCTCTCCCATCCCCCACACAGACAGTCCCGACTCCATCACAGTAATGCCCAGAGCATTTCACGCATGGAGCAACAGTAACACTGTGTGGCCATGCAGGGTAATGCCCAGAGCATTTCCTGCATGGAGCAAGAGTGACACCGTGTGGCCACATAGGGTAGTGCACAGAGCATTTCCCCGCATGGAGCTATGGTTCGGGAGCTCTGGGGTTGGGCCCCTGTAGCTGGTGTTGGGACTCCCAGGGGTTGGGCCCCTGGAGCTGGTGTTGGGGCCCCAGGGGTTAAGGTTCGGGCGCTCAGGGGTTGGGCCCTTGGAGCTGGCGTGCGGGCCCCCAGGGAATAGGCCCCTAGAGCTATGGTTTGCTCACTCTGGGGTTCTGCCCCTGGAGCTGGTGTTGGGGCTCCCAGGGGTTGGGCTCCTGCAGCTGGTGTTGGGGACCCAGGGGTTAGGCCCCTGGAGCTATGGTTCAGGCGCTCAGGGGTTGGGACCCTGGAGCTGGGTTTGGGGCCTCCAGTGGTTGGGACCCGGGAGCTGCGGTTGGGGCCTCCAGGGTTAGCCCCTGGATCTTGGTTCGGCCGCTCATTGGTTGGGCCCCTGGAGCTGGTGTTGGGGCCCAAGGGTTGGGCCCCTGGAGCTGGTGTTGGGGACCAGGGGTTAGGGCCCTGGAGCTATGGTTCAGGCGCCTCAGGGGTTGGGCCCCTGGAGCTATGGTTCGGCGCTCAGGGGTTGGGCCCCTGGAGCTGGGGTGGAGGGCCCAGCGGTTGGGCCCCTGGAGCTGGTGTTGGGGCCCCCAGGGTTGGGCCCCTGGAGCTATGTTTTGGGCGCTCTGGGGTGGGCCCCTGGAGCTGGTGTTGGGGACCCAGGTTTTAGGCCCCTGGAGCTATGGTTCAGGCGCTCAGGGGTGGGACCCTGGAGCTGGTTTTGGGCCGCCAGTGGTTGGAACCGTGGAGCTGGGTTGGGGCCCCCAGGGGTTAGCCCCTAAGTCTTTGGTTTGTGGGTTTTTTCCGCTATTGGTTGGGCCCAGGGATGGATGTTGGGGCACCAAGGGGTTGGCCCTGGAGCTGGTGTGGGGACCAGGGTTTGGGCCCTGGAGCTATGGTTCAGGGCGCCTCAGGGTTGGGCCCCTGGAGTATGGGTTCGGGCGCTCAGGGGTTGGCCCTGGAGCTGGGGTGGAGGGCCCAGCTGTTGGGCCCCTGGAGCTGGTTGTTGGGGCCCCCAGGATTGGGCCCCTGGAGCTCTGTTCGGGCGCTCTGGGCTTGGGCCCCTGGAGCTGGTGTTGGGGACCCAGGTTTTAAGGCCCGTGGAGCTATGGTTCAGGCACTCAGGGGGTTGGACCCTGGAGCTATGGTAGGGGCTCAGGTTGGTTCCCTGGAGCTAGGGTCGCGGGCCCCCCAGGGGGGGGGCCATTGGAGCTGCCTGTTGGGGCCCCCAGAGGTTTTGATGTTCCTGGAAGATTGTGTTGGGGGTCGCAGGGGTTGGGCCCTGGAGCGTGGTTTGGGCCTCCCAGGGTTTAGGCCTCCTGAGCTATGGTTCGGGCGCTCAGGGGTTGGGCCCCTGGAGCTGGTGTTGGGGCCCCAGGTGTTGGGCCCCTGGAGGTGGGATTGGGGCCCCCGGGGGTTAGGCCCCTATAGCTATGGTTCGGGCGCTCAGGGGTTGGGCCCCTGGAGCTGGTGTTGGGGACCCAGGTTTTAGGCCCGTGGAGCTATGGTTCAGGCACTCAGGGGTTGGACCCCTGGAGCTATGGTTCGGGCGCTCAGGGGTTGGTTCCCTGGAGCTAGGGTCGAGGGCCCCAGGGGTGGGGCCCCTGGAGCTGCTGTTGGGGCTCCCCAGGTTTTGAGTTCCTGGAGATTGTGTTGGGGTTCGCAGGGGTTGGGCCCCTGGAGCTGTGGTTGGGCCCCCCAGGGTTTAGGCCCCTGGAGCTATGGTTCGGGCGCTCAGGGGTTGGGCCCTGGAGCTGGTGTTGGGGCCCCCAGGGGTTGGGCCCCTGGAGGTGGGGTTGGGGCCCCCGGGGGTTAGGCCCCTATAGCTATGGTTCGGGCGCTCAGGGGTTGGGCCCCTGGAGCTGGTGTTGGGGCCCTCAGGGATTAGGCCCCTGGAGCTATGGTTCAGGCGCTAAGGGTTTGGGACCCTGGAGCTGGTGTTGGGGCCCCCAGGGGTTGGGCCCCTGGAGCTGGTGTTGGGGCCCCAGGGGCTAGGCCCCTGTAGCTATGGTTCGGGCGCTCAGGGATTGGGCCCCTGGAGCTGGTTTTGGGGCCCCCAGGGGTTGGGCCCTTGGAGCTGGTGTTGGGGCCCCCAGGGGTTAGGCCCCTGGAGCTATGGTTCGGGGCGCTCAGGGGTTGGGCCGCTGGAGCTGTGTTGGGGCCCCTGACCTAATGTCACCCCCTTGCTCTCCCATCCCCCACACAGACAGTCCCGACTCCATCACAGTAATGCCCAGAGCATTTCCACGCATGGAGCAACAGTAACACTGTGTGGCCATGCAGGGTAATGCCCAGAGCATTTCCTGCATGGAGCAAGAGTGACACCGTGTGGCCACATAGGGTAGTGCACAGAGCATTTCCCCGCATGGAGCTATGGTTCGGGAGCTCTGGGGTTGGGCCCCTGTAGCTGGTGTTGGGACTCCCAGGGGTTGGGCCCCTGGAGCTGGTGTTGGGGCCCCAGGGGTTAAGGTTCGGGCGCTCAGGGGTTGGGCCCTTGGAGCTGGCGTGCGGGCCCCCAGGGAATAGGCCCCTAGAGCTATGGTTTGCTCACTCTGGGGTTCTGCCCCTGGAGCTGGTGTTGGGGCTCCCAGGGGTTGGGCTCCTGCAGCTGGTGTTGGGGACCCAGGGGATTAGGCCCCTGGAGCTATGGTTCAGGCGCTCAGGGGTTGGGACCCTGGAGCTGGTTTTGGGGCCTCCAGTGGTTGGGACCCTGGAGCTGCGGTTGGGGCCTCCAGGGGTTAGCCCCTGGATCTTTGGTTCGGCCGCTCATTGGTTGGGCCCCTGGAGCTGGTGTTGGGGCCCCAAGGGGTTGGGCCCCTGGAGCTGGTGTTGGGGACCCAGGGGTTAGGGCCCTGGAGCTATGGTTCAGGCGCTCAGGGGTTGGGCCCCTGGAGCTATGGTTCGGGCGCTCAGGGGTTGGGCCCCTGGAGCTGGGGTGGAGGGCCCCAGCGGTTGTGCCCCTGGAGCTGGTGTTGGGGAGCCCAGGGATTGGGCCCCTGGAGCTATGATTCGGGCGCTCTGGGGTTGGGCCCCTGGAGCTGGTGTTGGGGACCCAGGTTTTAGGCCCGTGGAGCTATGGTTCAGGCACTCAGGGGTTGGACCTCTGGAGCTATGGTTCGGGCGCTCAGGGGTTGGTTCCCTGGAGCTAGGGTCGAGGGCCCCAGGGGTGGGGCCCCTGGAGCTGCTGTTGGGGCCCCCAGGTTTTGAGTCCTGGAGATTGTGTTGGGGTTCGCAGGGGTTGGGCCCCTGGAGCTGTGGTTGGGCTCCCAGGGTTTAGGCCCCTGGAGCTATGGTTCGGGCGCTCAGGGGTTGGGCCCCTGGAGCTGGTGTTGGGGCCCCCAGGGGTTGGGCCCTGGAGGTGGGTTGGGGCCCACGGGGGTTAGGCCCTAAGCTATGAGTCGGGCGCTCAGGGTTGGGCCTGGAGCTGGTGTTGGGACAGGTTTTAGGGCCTGGAGCTATGGTTCAGGGCTCAGGGGTTGGACCCCTGGAGCTGGTGTGGGCGCTCAGGGGTTGGTTCCCTGGAGCTAGGGTGAGGGCCCAGGGGGTGGGGCCCCTGGAGCTATGTTGGGGCCCTCAGGTTTTGAGCCCCTGGAGCTTGTTTTGGGGCTCAGGGGTTGGGCCCCTGGAGCTGGGTTGGGCCCCCCAGGGTGTTAGGCCCTGGAGCTATGGGTCGGGCGTCAGGGGTTGGGCCCCTGGATTATGGGTTCGGGCGCTTCAGGGGTGGGCCCCTGGAGCAGGTGTGGGGCCCCCAGGGGTTGGGCCCGCTGGAGAGTGGTGGGGGCCCCTAGGGTTAGGCACCTAATTCGTATGGTTCGGGCGCTCAGGTTGGGCCCCTGGAGCTGGTGTTGGGGCCCCCAGGGGTTGGGCCCCTGGAGGTGGGGATCGGGCCCCCTGGGTTTAGGCCCCTATAGCTATGGTTCGGGCGCTCAGGGGTTGGGCCCCTGGAGCTGGTGTTGGGGCCCTCAGGGATTAGGCCCCTGGAGCTATGGTTCAGGCGCTAAGGGTTTGGGACCCTGGAGCTGGTGTTCTGGCCCCCAGGGGTTGGGCCCCTGGAGCTGGTGTTGGGGCCCCAGGGGCTAGGCCCCTGTAGCTATGGTTCGGGCGCTCAGGGTTTGGGCCCCTGGAGCTGGTTTTGGGGCCCCCAGGGGTTGGGCCCTTGGAGCTGGTGTTGGGGCCCCCAGGGGTTAGGCCCTGGAGCTATGGTTTCGGGCGCTCAGGGGTTGGGACGCTGGAGCTGGTGTTGGGGCCCTGACCTAATGTCACCCCTTGCTCTCCCATCCCCCACACAGACAGTCCCGACTCCATCACAGTAATGCCCAGAGCATTTCACGCATGGAGCAACAGTAACACTGTGTGGCCATGCAGGGTAATGCCCAGAGCATTTCCTGCATGGAGCAAGAGTGACACCGTGTGGCCACATAGGGTAGTGCACAGAGCATTTCCCCGCATGGAGCTATGGTTCGGGAGCTCTGGGGTTGGGCCCCTGTAGCTGGTGTTGGGACTCCCAGGGGTTGGGCCCCTGGAGCTGGTGTTGGGGCCCCAGGGGTTAAGGTTCGGGCGCTCAGGGGTTGGGTCCCTTGGAGCTGGCGTGCGGGCCCCCAGGGAATAGGCCCCTAGAGCTATGGTTTGCTCACTCTGGGGTTCTGCCCCTGGAGCTGGTGTTGGGGCTCCCAGGGGTTGGGCTCCTGCAGCTGGTGTTGGGGACCCAGGGGTTAGGCCCCTGGAGCTATGGTTCAGGCGCTCAGGGGTTGGGACCCTGGAGCTGGTTTTGGGGCCTCCAGTGGTTGGGACCCTGGAGCTGCGGTTGGGGCCTCCAGGGGTTAGCCCCTGGATCTTTGGTTCGGCCGCTCATTGGTTGGGCCCCTGGAGCTGGTTTTGGGGCCCCAAGGGGTTGGGCCCCTGGAGCTGGTGTTGGGGACCCAGGGGTTAGGGCCCTGAGCTATGGTTCAGGCGCTCAGGGGTTGGGCCCCTGGAGCTATGGTTCAGGCGCTCAGGGGTTGGGCCCCTGGAGCTGGGGTGGAGGGCCCCAGCGGTTGGGCCCCTGGAGCTGGTGTTGGGGCCCCCAGGGATTGGGCCCCTGGAGCTATGTTTCGGGCACTCTGGGGTTGGGCCCCTGGAGCTGGTGTTGGGGGCCCAGGTTTTAGGCCCGTGGAGCTATGGTTCAGGCACTCAGGGGTTGGACCCCTGGAGCTATGGTTCGGGCGCTCAGGGGTTGGTTCCCTGGAGCTAGGGTCGAGGGCCCCAGGGGTGGGGCCCTGGAGCTGCTGTTGGGGCCCCCAGGTTTTGAGTTCCTGGAGATTGTGTTGGGGTTCGCAGGGGTTGGGTCCCCTGGAGCTGTGGTTGGGCCCCCAGGGTTTAGGCCCCTGGAGCTATGGTTCGGGCGCTCAGGGTTGGGCCCCTGGAGCTGGGTGTTGGGGCCCCAGGGGTTAAGGTTTGGGCGCTCAGGGGTTGGGCCCTTGGAGCTGGCGTGCGGGCCCCCAGGGAATAGGCCCCTAGAGCTATGGTTGCTCACTCTGGGGTTCTGCCCCTGGAGCTGGTGTTGGGGCTCCCAGGGGTTGGGCTCCTGCAGCTGGTGTTGGGGACCCAGGTTTTAGGCCCGTGGAGCTATGGTCAGGCACTCAGGGGTTGGACCCTGGAGCTATGGTTCTGGCGCTCAGGGGTTGGTTCCCTGGAGCTAGGGTCGAGGGCCCCAGGGGTGGGGCCCCTGGAGCTGCTGTTGGGGCCCCCAGGGTTTTAGTTCCTGGAGATTGTGTTGGGGTGCGCAGGGGTTGGGCCCCTGGAGCTGTGGTTGGCCCCCCAGGGTTTAGGCCCTGGAGCTATGGTTCGGGCGCTCAGGGGTTGGGCCCTGGAGCTTGGTGTGGGGCCCCCAGGGGTTGGGCCCTGGAGGTGGGGTTGGGGCCCCCTGGGTTTAGGCCCCTATAGCTATGGTTCGGGCGCTCAGGGGTTGGGCCCCTGGAGCTGGTGTTGGGGCCCTCAGGGATTAGGCCCCTGGAGCTATGGTTCAGAGCGCTAAGGGTTTGGGACCCTGGAGCTGGTGTTGGGGCCCCCAGGGGTTGGGCCCCTGGAGCTGGTGTTGGGGCCCCAGGGGCTAGGCCCCTGTAGCTATGGTTCGGGCGCTCAGGGATTGGGCCCCTGGAGCTGGTTTTGGGGCCCCCAGGGGTTGGGCCCTTGGAGCTGGTGTTGGGGCCCCCAGGGGTTAGGCCCCTGGAGCTATGGTTCGGGCGCTTCAGGGGTTGGGCCGCTGGAGCTGGTGTTGGGGCCCCTGACCTAATGTCACCCCTTGCTCTCCCATCCCCCACACAGACAGTCCCGACTCCATCACAGTAATGCCCCAGAGCATTTCACGCATGGAGCAACAGTAACACTGTTGTGGCCATGCAGGGTAATGCCCAGAGCATTTCCTGCATGGAGCAAGAATGACACCGTGTGGCCACATAGGGTAGTGCACAGAGCATTTCCCCGCATGGAGCTATGTTCGGGAGCTCTGGGGTTTGGGCCCCTGTAGCTGGTTTGGGACTCCCAGGGTTTGGGCCCCTGGAGCTGGTGTTGGGGCCCCAGGGGTTTAAGGTTCGGGCCCTCAGGGGTTGGGTCCTGGAGGCTGGCGTGTGGGCCCCCAGGGAATAGGCCCCTAGAGCTATGGTTTCCTCACTCTGGGGTTCTGCCCTGGAGCTGGTGTTGGGGCTCCCAGGGGTTGGGCTCCTGCAGCTGGTGTTGGGGACCCAGGGGTTAGGCCCCTGGAGCTATGGTTCAGGCGCTCAGGGGTTGGGACCCTGGAGCTGGTTTTGGGGCCTCCAGTGGTTGGGACCCTGGAGCTGCGGTTGGGGCCTCCAGGGGTTAGCCCCTGGATCTTTGGTTCGGCCGCTCATTGGTTGGGCCCCTGGAGCTGGTGTTGGGGCCCCAAGGGGTTGGGCCCTGGAGCTGGTGTTGGGGACCCAGGGGTTAGGCCCGTGGAGCTATGGTTCAGGCGCTCAGGGGTTGGGCCCCTGGAGCTATGGTTCGGGCGCTCAGGGGTTGGGCCCCTGGAGCTGGGGTGGAGGGCCCCAGCGGTTGGGCCCCTGGAGCTGGTGTTGGGGCCCCCAGGGATTGGGCCCCTGGAGCTATGTTTCGGGCGCTCTGGGGTTGGGCCCCTGGAGCTGGTGTTGGGGACCCAGGTTTTAGGCCCGTGGAGCTATGGTTCAGGCACTCAGGGGTTGGACCCTGGAGCTATGGTTCGGGCGCTCAGGGGTTGGTTCCCTGGAGCTAGGGTCGAGGGCCCCAGGGGTGGGGCCCCTGGAGCTGCTGTTGGGGCCCCCAGGTTTGAGTTCCTGGAGATTGTGTTGGGGTTCGCAGGGGTTGGGCCCCTGGAGCTGTGGTTGGGCCCCCAGGGTTTAGGCCCCTGGAGCTATGGTTCGGGCGCTCAGGGGTTGGGCCCCTGGAGCTGGTGTTGGGGCCCCAGGGTTAAGGTTTGGCGCTCAGGGGTTGGGCCCTTGGAGCTGGCGTGCGGGCCCCCAGGGAATAGGCCCCTAGAGCTATGGTTGCTCACTCTGGGGTTCTGCCCCTGGAGCTGGTGTTGGGGCTCCCAGGGGTTGGGCCCTGAGCTGGTGTTGGGGACCCAGGGGTTAGGCCCCTGGAGCTATGGTTCAGGCGCTCAGGGGTTGGGACCCTGGAGCTGGTTTTGGGGCCTCCAGTGGTTGGGACCCTGGAGCTGCGGTTGGGGCCTCCAGGGGTTAGCCCCTGGATCTTTGGTTCGGCCGCTCATTGGTTGGGCCCTTGGAGCTGGTGTTGGGGCCCCAGGGGTTGGGCCCCTGGAGCTGTGTTGGGGACCCAGGGGTTAGGGCCCTGGAGCTATGTGGTCAGGCGCTCAGGGGTTGGGCCCCTGGAGCTATGGTTCGGGCGCTCAGGGGTTGGGCCCCTGGAGCTGGGGTGGAGGGCCCAGCGGTTGGGCCCCTGGAGCTGGTGTTGGGGCCCCCAGGGATTGGGCCCCTGGAGCTATGTTTCGGGCGCTCTGGGGTTGGGCCCCTGGAGCTGGTGTTGGGGACCCAGGTTTTAGGCCCGTGGAGCTATGGTTCAGGCACTCAGGGGTTGGACCCCGGGAGCTATGGTTCGGGCGCTCAGGGGTTGGTTCCCTGGAGCTAGGGTCGAGGGCCCCAGGGGTGGGGCCCTGGAGCTGCTGTTGGGGCCCCAGGTTTTGAGTTCCTGGAGATTGTGTTGGGGTTCGCAGGGGTTGGGCCCCTGGAGCTGTGGTTGGGCCCCCAGGGTTTAGGCCCCTGGAGCTATGGTTCGGGCGCTCAGGGGTTGGGCCCCTGGAGCTGGTGTTGGGGCCCCCAGGGGTTGGGCCCCTGGAGGTGGGGTTGGGGCCCCCAGGGGTTAGGCCCCTATAGCTATGGTTCGGGCGCTCAGGGATTAGGCCCCTGGAGCTATGGTTCAGGCGCTAAGGGTTTGGGACCCTGGAGCTGGTGTTGGGGCCCCAGGGGTTGGGCCCCTGGAGCTGGTGTTGGGGCCCCAGGGGCTAGGCCCCTGTAGCTATGGTTCGGGCGCTCAGGGATTGGGCCCCTGGAGCTGGTTTTGGGGCCCCCAGGGGTTAGGCCCCTGGAGCTATGGTTCGGGCGCTCAGGGGTTGGGCCGCTGGAGCTGGTGTTGGGGCCCCTGACCTAATGTCACCCCTTGCTCTCCCATCCCCCACACAGACAGTCCCGACTCCATCACAGTAATGCCCAGAGCATTTCACGCATGGAGCAACAGTAACACTGTGTGGCCATGCAGGGTAATGCCCAGAGCATTTCCTGCATGGAGCAAGAGTGACACCGTGTGGCCACATAGGGTAGTGCACAGAGCATTTCCCCGCATGGAGCTATGGTTCGGGAGCTCTGGGGTTGGGCCCCTGTAGCTGGTGTGGGGACTCCCAGGGGTTGGGCCCCTGGAGCTGGTGTTGGGGCCCAGGGGTTAAGGTTCGGGCGCTCAGGGGTTGGGCCCTTGGAGCTGGCGTGCGGGCCCCAGGGAATAGGCCCCTAGAGCTATGGTTTGCTCACTCTGGGGTTCTGCCCCTGGAGCTGGTGTTGGGGCTCCCAGGGGTTGGGCTCCTGCAGCTGGTGTTGGGGACCCAGGGGTTAGGCCCTGGAGCTATGGTTCAGGCGCTCAGGGGTTGGGACCCTGGAGCTGGTTTTGGGGCCTCCAGTGGTTGGGACCTGGAGCTGCGGTTGGGGCCTCCAGGGGTTAGCCCCTGGATCTTTGGTTCGGCCGCTCATTGGTTGGGCCCCTGGAGCTGGTGTTGGGGCCCCAAGGGGTTGGGCCCCTGGAGCTGGTGTTGGGGACCCAGGGGTTAGGGCCCTGGAGCTATGGTTCAGGCGCTCAGGGGTTGGGCCCCTGGAGCTATGGTTCGGGCGCTCAGGGGTTGGGCCCCTGGAGCTGGGGTGGAGGGCCCCAGCGGTTGGGCCCCTGGAGCTGGTGTTGGGGCCCCCAGGGATTGGGCCCCTGGAGCTATGTTTCGGGCGCTCTGGGGTTGGGCCCCTGGAGCTGGTGTTGGGGACCCAGGTTTTAGGCCCGTGGAGCTATGGTTCAGGCACTCAGGGGTTGGACCCCTGGAGCTATGGTTCGGGCGCTCAGGGGTTGGTTCCCTGGAGCTAGGGTCGAGGGCCCCAGGGGTGGGGCCCCTGGAGCTGCTGTTGGGGCCCCCAGGTTTTGAGTTCCTGGAGATTGTGTTGGGGTTCGCAGGGGTTGGGCACCTGGAGCTGTGGTTGGGCCCCCCAGGGTTTAGGCCCCTGGAGCTATGGTTCGGGCGCTCAGGGGTTGGGCCCCTGGAGCTGGTGTTGGGCCCCAAGGGGTTGGGCCCCTGGAGGTGGGGTTGGGGCCCCCGGGGGTTAGGCCCCTATAGCTATGGTTCGGGCGCTCAGGGGTTGGGCCCCTGGAGCTGGTGTTGGGGCCCTCAGGGATTAGGCCCCTGGAGCTATGGTTCAGGCGCTAAGGGTTTGGGACCCTGGAGCTGGTGTTGGGGCCCCAGGGGTTGGGCCCTGGAGCTGGTGTTGGGGCCCCAGGGGCTAGGCCCCTGTAGCTATGGTTCGGGCGCTCAGGGATTGGGCCCCTGGAGCTGGTTTTGGGGCCCCCAGGGGTTGGGCCCTTGGAGCTGGTGTTGGGGCCCCAGGGGTTAGGCCCCTGGAGCTATGGTTCGGGCGCTCAGGGGTTGGGCCGCTGGAGCTGGTGTTGGGGCCCCTGACCTAATGTCACCCCTTGCTCTCCCATCCCCCACACAGACAGTCCGACTCCATCACAGTAATGCCCAGAGCATTTCACGCATGGAGCAACAGTAACACTGTGTGGCCATGCAGGGTAATGCCCAGAGCATTTCCTGCATGGAGCAAGAGTGACACCGTGTGGCCACATAGGGTAGTGCACAGAGCATTTCCCCGCATGGAGCTATGGTTCGGGAGCTCTGGGGTTGGGCCCCTGTAGCTGGTGTTGGGACTCCCAGGGGTTGGGCCCTGGAGCTGGTGTTGGGGCCCCAGGGGTTAAGGTTCGGGCGCTCAGGGGTTGGGCCCTTGGAGCTGGCGTGCGGGCCCCCAGGGAATAGGCCCCTAGAGCTATGGTTTGCTCACTCTGGGGTTCTGCCCCTGGAGCTGGTGTTGGGGCTCCCAGGGGTTGGGCTCCTGCAGCTGGTGTTGGGGACCCAGGGGTTAGGCCCCTGGAGCTATGGTTCAGGCGCTCAGGGGTTGGGACCCTGGAGCTGGTTTTGGGGCCTCCAGTGGTTGGGACCCTGGAGCTGCGGTTGGGGCCTCCAGGGGTTAGCCCCTGGATCTTTGGTTCGGCCGCTCATTGGTTGGGCCCCTGGAGCTGGTGTTGGGGCCCCAAGGGGTTGGGCCCCTGGAGCTGGTGTTGGGGACCCAGGGGTTAGGGCCCTGGAGCTATGGTTCAGGCGCTCAGGGGTTGGGCCCCTGGAGCTATGGTTCAGGCGCTCAGGGGTTGGGCCCCTGGAGCTGGGGTGGAGGGCCCCAGCGGTTGGGCCCCTGGAGCTGGTGTTGGGGCCCCCAGGGATTGGGCCCCTGGAGCTCTGGTTCGGGCGCTCTGGGGTGGGGCCCCTGGAGCTGGTGTTGGGGACCAGGTTTTAGGCCCGTGGAGCTATGGTTCAGGCACTCAGGGGTTGGACCCCTGGAGCTATGGTTCGGGCGCTCAGGGGTTGGTTCCCTGGAGCTAGGGTGCGGGCCCCAGGGTGTGGGGCCCCTGGAGCTGCTGTTGGGGCCCCAGGTTTTGAGTTCCTGGAGATTGTGTTGGGGTTCGCAGGGGTTGGGCCCTGGAGCTGTGGTTGGGCGCCCCCAGGGTTTAGGCCCCTGGAGCTATGGTTCGGGGCGCTCAGGGGTTGGGCCCCTGGAGCTGGTGTTGGGGCCCCAGGGGTTAAGGTTGGGCGCTCAGGGGTTGGGCCCTTGGAGCTGGCGTGCGGGCCCCCAGGGAATAGGCCCCTAGAGCTATGGTTTGCTCACTCTGGGGTTTGCCCCTGGAGCTGGTGTTGGGGCTCCCAGGGGTTGGGCTCCTGCAGCTGGTGTTGGGGACCCAGGGGTTAGGCCCCTGGAGCTATGGTTCAGGCGCTCAGGGGTTGGGACCCTGGAGCTGGTTTTGGGGGCCTCAGTGGTTGGGACCCTGGAGCTGCGGTTGGGGCCTCCAGGGTTAGCCCCTGGATCTTTGGTTCGGCCGCTCATTGGTTGGGCCCCTGGAGCTGGTGTTGGGGCCCCAAGGGGTTGGGCCCTGGAGCTGGTGTTGGGGACCCAGGGGTTAGGGCCCTGGAGCTATGGTTCAGGCGCTCAGGGGTTGGGCCCCTGGAGCTATGGTTCGGGCGCTCAGGGTTGGGCCCCTGGAGCTGGGGTGGAGGGCCCCAGCGGTTGGGCCCCTGGAGCTGGTGTTGGGGCCCCCAGGGATTGGGCCCCTGGAGCTATGTTTCGGGCGCTCTGGGGTTGGGCCCCTGGAGCTGGTGTTGGGGACCCAGGTTTTAGGCCCGTGGAGCTATGGTTCAGGCACTCAGGGGTTGGACCCCTGGAGCTATGGTTCGGGCGCTCAGGGGTTGGTTCCCTGGAGCTAGGGTCGAGGGCCCCAGGGGTGGGGCCCCTGGAGCTGCTGTTGGGGCCCCCAGGTTTTGAGTTCCTGGAGATTGTGTTGGGGTTCGCAGGGGTTGGGCCCCTGGAGCTGTGGTTGGGCCCCCCAGGGTTTAGGCCCCTGGAGCTATGGTTCGGGCGCTCAGGGGTTGGGCCCCTGGAGCTGGTGTTGGGGCCCCCAGGGGTTGGGCCCCTGGAGGTGGGGTTGGGGCCCCGGGGGTTAGGCCCCTATAGCTATGGTTCGGGCGCTCAGGGGTTGGGCCCCTGGAGCTGGTGTTGGGGCCCTCAGGGATTAGGCCCCTGGAGCTATGGTTCAGGCGCTAAGGGTTTGGGACCCTGGAGCTGGTGTTGGGGCCCCCAGGGGTTGGGCCCCTGGAGCTGGTGTTGGGGCCCCAGGGGCTAGGCCCCTGTAGCTATGGTTCGGGCGCTCAGGGATTGGGCCCCTGGAGCTGTGGTTGGGGCCCCCAGGGGTTAGGCCCCTGGAGCTATGGTTCGGGCGCTCAGGGGTTGGGCCGCTGGAGCTGGTGTTGGGGCCCCTGACCTAATGTCACCCCTTGCTCTCCCATCCCCCACACAGACAGTCCCGACTCCATCACAGTAATGCCCAGAGCATTTCACGCATGGAGCAACAGTAACACTGTGTGGCCATGCAGGGTAATGCCCAGAGCATTCCTGCATGGAGCAAGAGTGACACCGTGTGGCCACATAGGGTAGTGCACAGAGCATTTCCCCGCATGGAGCTATGGTTCGGGAGCTCTGGGGTTGGGCCCCTGTAGCTGGTGTTGGGACTCCCAGGGGTTGGGCCCCTGGAGCTGGTGTTGGGGCCCCAGGGGTTAAGGTTCGGGCGCTCAGGGGTTGGGCCCTTGGAGCTGGCGTGCGGGCCCCCAGGGAATAGGCCCCTAGAGCTATGGTTTGCTCACTCTGGGGTTCTGCCCCTGGAGCTGGTGTTGGGGCTCCCAGGGGTTGGGCTCCTGCAGCTGGTGTTGGGGACCCAGGGGTTAGGCCCCTGGAGCTATGGTTCAGGCGCTCAGGGGTTGGGACCCTGGAGCTGGTTTTGGGGCCTCCAGTGGTTGGGACCCTGGAGCTGCGGTTGGGGCCTCCAGGGGTTAGCCCCTGGATCTTTGGTTCGGCCGCTCATTGGTTGGGCCCCTGGAGCTGGTGTTGGGGCCCCAAGGGGTTGGGCCCCTGGAGCTGGTGTTGGGGACCCAGGGGTTAGGGCCCTGGAGCTATGGTTCAGGCGCTCAGGGGTGGGGCCCTGGAGCTATGGTTCGGGCGCTCAGGGGTTGGGCCCCTGGAGCTGGGGTGGAGGGCCCCAGCGGTTGGGCCCCTGGAGCTGGTGTTGGGGCCCCAGGGATTGGGCCCCTGGAGCTATGTTTCGGGCGCTCTGGGGTTGGGCCCCTGGAGCTGGTGTTGGGGACCCAGGTTTTAGGCCCGTGGAGCTATGGTTCAGGCACTCAGGGGTTGGACCCCTGGAGCTATGGTTCGGGCGCTCAGGGGTTGGTTCCCTGGAGCTAGGGTCGAGGGCCCCAGGGGTGGGGCCCCTGGAGCTGCTGTTGGGGCCCCCAGGTTTTGAGTTCCTGGAGATTGTGTTGGGGTTCGCAGGGGTTGGGCCCCTGGAGCTGTGGTTGGGCCCCCCAGGGTTTAGGCCCCTGGAGCTATGGTTCGGGCGCTCAGGGGTTGGGCCCCTGGAGCTGGTGTTGGGGCCCCCAGGGGTTGGGCCCCTGGAGGTGGGGTTGGGGCCCCCGGGGGTTAGGCCCCTATAGCTATGGTTCGGGCGCTCAGGGGTTGGGCCCCTGGAGCTGGTGTTGGGGCCCTCAGGGATTAGGCCCCTGGAGCTATGGTTCAGGCGCTAAGGGTTTGGGACCCTGGAGCTGGTGTTGGGGCCCCCAGGGTTTAGCCCCTGGAGCTGGTGTTGGGGCCCCAGGGGCTAGGCCCCTGTAGCTATGGTTCGGGCGCTCAGGGATTGGGCCCCTGGAGCTGGTTTTGGGGCCCCCAGGGGTTGGGCCCTTGGAGCTGGTGTTGGGGCCCCCAGGGGTTAGGCCCCTGGAGCTATGGTTCGGGCGCTCAGGGGTTGGGGCGGTGGAGCTGGTGTTGGGGCCCCTGACCTAATGTCACCCCTTGCTCTCCCATCCCCCACACAGACAGTCCCGACTCCATCACAGTAATGCCCAGAGCATTTCACGCATGGAGCAACAGTAACACTGTGTGGCCATGCAGGGTAATGCCCAGAGCATTTCCTGCATGGAGCAAGAGTGACACCGTGTGGCCACATAGGGTAGTGCACAGAGCATTTCCCCGCATGGAGCTATGGTTCGGGAGCTCTGGGGTTGGGCCCCTGTAGCTGGTGTTGGGACTCCCAGGGGTTGGGCCCCTGGAGCTGGTGTTGGGGCCCCAGGGGTTAAGGTTCGGGCGCTCAGGGGTTGGGCCCTTGGAGCTGGCGTGCGGGCCCCCAGGGAATAGGCCCCTAGAGCTATGGTTTGCTCACTCTGGGGTTCTGCCCCTGGAGCTGGTGTTGGGGCTCCCAGGGGTTGGGCTCCTGCAGCTGGTGTTGGGGACCCAGGGGTTAGGCCCCTGGAGCTATGGTTCAGGCGCTCAGGGGTTGGGACCCTGGAGCTGGTTTTGGGGCCTCCAGTGGTTGGGACCCTGGAGCTGCGGTTGGGGCCTCCAGGGGTTAGCCCCTGGATCTTGGTTCGGCCGCTCATTGGTGGGCCCCTGGAGCTGGTGTTGGGGCCCCAAGGGGTTGGGCCCCTGGAGCTGGTGTTGGGGACCCAGGGGTTAGGGCCCTGGAGCTATGGTTCAGGCGCTCAGGGGTTGGGCCCCTGGAGCTATGGTTCGGGCGCTCAGGGGTTGGGCCCCTGGAGCTGGGGTGGAGGGCCCCAGCGGTTGGGCCCCTGGAGCTGGTGTTGGGGCCCCCAGGGATTGGGCCCCTGGAGCTATGTTTCGGGCGCTCTGGGTTGGGCCCCTGGAGCTGGTGTTGGGGACCCAGGTTTTAGGCCCGTGGAGCTATGGTTCAGGCACTCAGGGGTTGGACCCCTGGAGCTATGGTTCGGGCGCTCAGGGGTTGGTTCCCTGGAGCTAGGGTCGAGGGCCCCAGGGGTGGGGCCCCTGGAGCTGCTGTTGGGGCCCCCAGGTTTTGAGTTCCTGGAGATTGTGTTGGGGTTCGCAGGGGTTGGGCCCCTGGAGCTGTGGTTGGGCCCCCCAGGGTTTAGGCCCCTGGAGCTATGGTTCGGGCGCTCAGGGGTTGGGCCCCTGGAGCTGGTGTTGGGGCCCCCAGGGGTTGGGCCCCTGGAGGTGGGGTTGGGGCCCCCGGGGGTTAGGCCCCTATAGCTATGGTTCGGGCGCTCAGGGGTTGGGCCCCTGGAGCTGGTGTTGGGGCCCTCAGGGATTAGGCCCCTGGAGCTATGGTTCAGGCGCTAAGGGTTTGGGACCCTGGAGCTGGTGTTGGGGCCCCAGGGGTTGGGCCCCGGGAGCTGGTGTGGGGCCCCAGGGGCTGGCCCTGTAGCTGGTTGGGGCGCTCAGGGGTTGGGCCCCTGGAGCTGGTTTTGGGGCCCCCAGGGGTTGGGCCCTTGGAGCTGGTGTTGGGGCCCCCAGGGGTTAGGCCCCTGGAGCTATGGTTCGGGCGCTCAGGGGTTGGGCCGCTGGAGCTGGTGTTGGGGCCCCTGACCTAATGTCACCCCTTGCTCTCCCATCCCCCACACAGACAGTCCCGACTCCATCACAGTAATGCCCAGAGCATTTCACGCATGGAGCAACAGTAACACTGTGTGGCCATGCAGGGTAATGCCCAGAGCATTTCCTGCATGGAGCAAGAGTGACACCGTGTGGCCACATAGGGTAGTGCACAGAGCATTTCCCCGCATGGAGCTATGGTTCGGGAGCTCTGGGGTTGGGCCCCTGTAGCTGGAGTTGGGACTCCCAGGGGTTGGGCCCCTGGAGCTGGTGTTGGGGCCCCAGGGGTTAAGGTTCGGGCGCTCAGGGGTTGGGCCCTTGGAGCTGGCGTGCGGGCCCCCAGGGAATAGGCCCCTAGAGCTATGGTTTGCTCACTCTGGGGTTCTGCCCCTGGAGCTGGTGTTGGGGCTCCCAGGGGTTGGGCTCCTGCAGCTGGTGTTGGGGACCCAGGGGTTAGGCCCCTGGAGCTATGGTTCAGGCGCTCAGGGGTTGGGACCCTGGAGCTGGTTTTGGGGCCTCCAGTGGTTGGGACCCTGGAGCTGCGGTTGGGGCCTCCAGGGGTTAGCCCCTGGATCTTTGGTTCGGCCGCTCATTGGTTGGGCCCCTGGAGCTGGTGTTGGGGCCCCAAGGGGTGGGCCCCTGGAGCTGGTGTTGGGGACCCAGGGGTTAGGGCCCTGGAGCTATGGTTCAGGCGCTCAGGGGTTGGGCCCCTGGAGCTATGGTTCGGGCGCTCAGGGGTTGGGCCCCTGGAGCTGGGGTGGAGGGCCCAGCGGTTGGGCCCCTGGAGCTGGTGTTGGGGCCCCCAGGGATTGGGCCCCTGGAGCTATGTTTCGGGCGCTCTGGGGTTGGGCCCCTGGAGCTGGTGTTGGGGACCCAGGTTTTAGGCCCGTGGAGCTATGGTTCAGGCACTCAGGGGTTGGACCCCTGGAGCTATGGTTCGGGCGCTCAGGGGTGGTTCCCTGGAGCTAGGGTCGAGGGCCCCAGGGGTGGGGCCCCTGGAGCTGCTGTTGGGGCCCCCAGGTTTTGAGTTCCTGGAGATTGTGTTGGGGTTCGCAGGGGTTGGGCCCCTGGAGCTGTGGTTGGGCCCCCCAGGGTTTAGGCCCCTGGAGCTATGGTTCGGGCGCTCAGGGGTTGGGCCCCTGGAGCTGGTGTTGGGGCCCCCAGGGGTTGGGCCCCTGGAGGTGGGGTTGGGGCCCCGGGGGTTAGGCCCCTATAGCTATGGTTCGGGCGCTCAGGGGTTGGGCCCCTGGAGCTGGTGTTGGGGCCCCAGGGATTAGGCCCCTGGAGCTATGGTTCAGGCGCTAAGGGTTTGGGACCTGGAGCTGGTGTTGGGGCCCCCAGGGGTTGGGCCCCTGGAGCTGGTGTTGGGGCCCCAGGGGCTAGGCCCCTGTAGCTATGGTTCGGGCGCTCAGGGATTGGGCCCCTGGAGCTGGTTTTGGGGCCCCCAGGGGTTGGGCCCTTGGAGCTGGTGTTGGGGACCCAGGGGTTAGGCCCCTGGAGCTATGGTTCGGGCGCTCAGGGGTTGGGCCGCTGGAGCTGGTGTTGGGGCCCCTGACCTAATGTCACCCCTTGCTCTCCCATCCCCCACACAGACAGTCCCGACTCCATCACAGTAATGCCCAGAGCATTTCACGCATGGAGCAACAGTAACACTGTGTGGCCATGCAGGGTAATGCCCAGAGCATTTCCTGCATGGAGCAAGAGTGACACCGTGTGGCCACATAGGGTAGTGCACAGAGCATTTCCCCGCATGGAGCTATGGTTCGGGAGCTCTGGGGTTGGGCCCCTGTAGCTGGTGTTGGGACTCCCAGGGGTTGGGCCCCTGGAGCTGGTGTTGGGGCCCCAGGGGTTAAGGTTCGGGCGCTCAGGGGTTGGGCTCTTGGAGCTGGCGTGCGGGCCCCCAGGGAATAGGCCCCTAGAGCTATGGTTTGCTCACTCTGGGGTTCTGCCCCTGGAGCTGGTGTTGGGGCTCCCAGGGGTTGGGCTCCTGCAGCTGGTGTTGGGGACCCAGGGGTTAGGCCCCTGGAGCTATGGTTCAGGCGCTCAGGGGTTGGGACCCTGGAGCTGGTTTTGGGGCCTCCAGTGGTTGGGACCCTGGAGCTGCGGTTGGGGCCTCCAGGGGTTAGCCCCTGGATCTTTGGTTCGGCCGCTCATTGGTTGGGCCCCTGGAGCTGGTGTTGGGGCCCCAAGGGGTTGGGCCCCTGGAGCTGGTGTTGGGGACCCAGGGGTTAGGGCCCTGGAGCTATGGTTCAGGCGCTCAGGGGTTGGGCCCCTGGAGCTATGGTTCGGGCGCTCAGGGGTTGGGCCCCTGGAGCTGGGGTGGAGGGCCCCAGCGGTTGGGGCCCCTGGAGCTGGTGTTGGGGCCCCAGGGGTTGGGCCCCTGGAGCTATGTTTCGGGCGCTCTGGGGTTGGGCCCCTGGAGCTGGTGTTGGGGACCCAGGTTTTAGGCCCGTGGAGCTATGGTTCAGGCACTCAGGGGTTGGACCCCTGGAGCTATGGTTCGGGCGCTCAGGGGTTGGGTCCCTGGAGCTAGGGTCGAGGGCCCCAGGGGTGGGGCCCCTGGAGCTGCTGTTGGGGCCCCAGGTTTTGAGTTCCTGGAGATTGTGTTGGGGTTCGCAGGGGTTGGGCCCCTGGAGCTGTGGTTGGGCCCCCCAGGGTTTAGGCCCCTGGAGCTATGGTTCGGGCGCTCAGGGGTTGGGCCCCTGGAGCTGGTGTTGGGGCCCCCAGGGGTTGGGCCCCTGGAGGTGGGGTTGGGGCCCCCGGGGGTTAGGCCCCTATAGCTATGGTTCGGGCGCTCAGGGTTGGGCCCCTGGAGCTGGTGTTGGGGCCCTCAGGGATTAGGCCCCTGGAGCTATGGTTCAGGCGCTAAGGGTTTGGGACCCTGGAGCTGGTGTTGGGGCCCCCAGGGGTTGGGCCCCTGGAGCTGGTGTTGGGGCCCCAGGGGCTAGGCCCCTGTAGCTATGGTTCGGGCGCTCAGGGATTGGGCCCCTGGAGCTGGTTTTGGGGCCCCCAGGGGTTGGGCCCGTGGAGCTGGTGTTGGGGCCCCAGGGGTTAGGCCCCTGGAGCTATGGTTCGGGCGCTCAGGGGTTGGGCCGCTGGAGCTGGTGTTGGGGCCCCTGACCTAATGTCACCCCTTGCTCTCCCATCCCCCACACAGACAGTCCCGACTCCATCACAGTAATGCCCAGAGCATTTCACGCATGGAGCAACAGTAACACTGTGTGGCCATGCAGGGTAATGCCCAGAGCATTTCCTGCATGGAGCAAGAGTGACACCGTGTGGCCACATAGGGTAGTGCACAGAGCATTCCCCGCATGGAGCTATGGTTCGGGAGCTCTGGGGTTGGGCCCCTGTAGCTGGTGTTGGGACTCCCAGGGGTTGGGCCCCTGGAGCTGGTGTTGGGGCCCCAGGGGTTAAGGTTCGGGCGCTCAGGGGTTGGGCCCTTGGAGCTGGCGTGCGGGCCCCCAGGGAATAGGCCCCTAGAGCTATGGTTTGCTCACTCTGGGGTTCTGCCCCTGGAGCTGGTGTTGGGGCTCCCAGGGGTTGGGCTCCTGCAGCTGGTGTTGGGGACCCAGGGGTTAGGCCCCTGGAGCTATGGTTCAGGCGCTCAGGGGTTGGGACCCTGGAGCTGGTTTTGGGGCCTCCAGTGGTTGGGACCCTGGAGCTGCGGTTGGGGCCTCCAGGGGTTAGCCCCTGGATCTTTGGTTCGGCCGCTCATTGGTTGGGCCCCGGAGCTGGTGTTGGGGCCCCAAGGGGTTGGGCCCCTGGAGCTGGTGTTGGGGACCCAGGGGTTAGGGCCCTGGAGCTATGGTTCAGGCGCTCAGGGGTTGGGCCCCTGGAGCTATGGTTCGGGCGCTCAGGGTTGGGCCCCTGGAGCTGGGGTGGAGGGCCCCAGCGGTTGGGCCCCTGGAGCTGGTGTTGGGGCCCCCAGGGATTGGGCCCCTGGAGCTATGTTTCGGGCGCTCTGGGGTTGGGCCCCTGGAGCTGGTGTTGGGGACCCAGGTTTTAGGCCCGTGGAGCTATGGTTCAGGCACTCAGGGGTTGGACCCCTGGAGCTATGGTTCGGGCGCTCAGGGGTTGGTTCCCTGGAGCTAGGGTCGAGGGCCCCAGGGGTGGGGCCCCTGGAGCTGCTGTTGGGGCCCCCAGGTTTTGAGTTCCTGGAGATTGTGTTGGGGTTCGCAGGGGTTGGGCCCCTGGAGCTGTGGTTGGGCCCCCCAGGGTTTAGGCCCCTGGAGCTATGGTTCGGGCGCTCAGGGGTTGGGCCCCTGGAGCTGGTGTTGGGGCCCCCAGGGGTTGGGCCCCTGGAGGTGGGATTGGGGCCCCCGGGGGTTAGGCCCCTATAGCTATGGTTCGGGCGCTCAGGGGTTGGGCCCCTGGAGCTGGTGTTGGGGACCCAGGTTTTAGGCCCGTGGAGCTATGGTTCAGGGCTCAGGGGTTGGACCCTGGAGCTATGGTTCGGGCGCTCAGGGGTTGGTTCCCTGGAGCTAGGGTCGAGGGCCCCAGGGGTGGGGCCCCTGGAGCTGCTGTTGGGGCCCCCAGGTTTTGAGTTCCTGGAGATTGTGTTGGGGTTCGCAGGGGTTGGGCCCCTGGAGCTGTGGTTGGGCCCCCCAGGGTTTAGGCCCCTGGAGCTATGGTTCGGGCGCTCAGGGGTTGGGCCCCTGGAGCTGGTGTTGGGGCCCCCAGGGGTTGGGCCCCTGGAGGTGGGGTTGGGGCCCCAGGGGCTAGGCCCCTATAGCTATGGTTCGGGCGCTCAGGGATTGGGCCCTGGAGCTGGTGTTGGGGACCCAGGTTTTAGGCCCGTGGAGCTATGGTTCAGGGACTCAGGGGTTGGACCCCTGGAGCTATGGTTCGGGCGCTCAGGGGTTGGTTCCCTGGAGCTAGGGTCGAGGGCCCCAGGGGTGGGGCCCCTGGAGCTGCTGTTGGGGCCCCCAGGTTTTGAGTTCCTGGAGATTGTGTTGGGGTTCGCAGGGGTTGGGCCCCTGGAGCTGGGGTTGGGGCCCCCAGGGTTAGGCCCCTGGAGCTATGGTTCGGGCGCTCAGGGGTTGGGCCCCTGGAGCTGGTGTTGGGGCCCCCAGGGTTGGGCCCCTGGAGGTGGGTTGGGGCCCCCGGGGGTTAGGCCCCTATAGCTATGGTTCGGGCGCTCAGGGGTTGGGCCCCTGGAGCTGGTGTTGGGGCCCTCAGGGATTAGGCCCCTGGAGCTATGGTTCAGGCGCTCAGGGTTTGGGACCCTGGAGCTGGTGTTGGGGCCCCCAGCGGTTGGGCCCCTGGAGCTGGTGTTGGGGCCCCCAGGGATTGGGCCCCTGGAGCTATGTTTCGGGCGCTGGGGTTGGGCCCCTGGAGCTGGTGTTGGGGACCCAGGTTTTAGGCCCGTGGAGCTATGGTTCAGGCACTCAGGGGTTGGACCCCTGGAGCTATGGTTCGGGCGCTCAGGGGTTGGTTCCCTGGAGCTAGGGTCGAGGGCCCCAGGGGTGGGGCCCTGGAGCTGCTGTTGGGGCCCCCAGGTTTTGAGTTCCTGGAGATTGTGTTGGGGTTCGCAGGGGTTGGGCCCCTGGAGCTGTGGTTGGGCCCCCAGGGTTTAGGCCCCTGGAGCTATGGTTCGGGCGCTCAGGGGTTGGGCCCCTGGAGCTGGGGTTGGGGCCCCCAGGGGTTGGGCCCCTGGAGCTGGGTTGGGGCCCCAGGGGTTAGGCCCCTGGAGCTATGGTTCGGGCGCTCAGGGGTTGGGCCCCTGGAGCTGGTGTTGGGGACCCAGGTTTTAGGCCCGTGGAGCTATGGTTCAGGGACTCAGGGGTGGACCCCTGGAGCTATGGTTCGGGCGCTCAGGGGTTGGTTCCCTGGAGCTAGGGTCGAGGGCCCCAGGGTGGGGGCCCTGGAGCTGCTGTTGGGGCCCCAGGTTTGAGCCCCTGGAGATTGTGTTGGGGTTCGCAGGGGTTGGGCCCCTGGAGCTGTGGTTGGGCCCCCAGGGTTTAGGCCCCTGGAGCTATGGTTCGGGCGCTCAGGGTTGGGCCCTGGAGCTGGTGTTGGGGCCCCCAGGGGTTGGGCCCCTGGAGGTGGGGTTGGGGCCCCCGGGGTTTAGGCCCCTTTAGCTATGGTTCGGGCGCTCAGGGGTTGGGCCCCTGGAGCTGGTGTTGGGGCCCTCAGGGATTAGGCCCCTGGAGCTATGGTTCAGGCGCTAAGGGTTTGGGACCCTGGAGCTGGTGTTGGGGCCCCAGGGGTTGGGCCCTGGAGCTGGTGTTGGGGCCCCAGGGGCTAGGCCCCTGGAGCTATGGTTCGGGCGCTCAGGGATTGGGCCCCTGGAGCTGGTTTTGGGGCCCCCAGGGGTTGGGCCCTGGAGCTGGTGTTGGGGCCCCCAGGGGTTAGGCCCCTGGAGCTATGGTTCGGGCGCTCAGGGGTTGGGCCCCTGGAGCTGGTGTTGGGGCCCCAGGGGTTAAGGTTCGGGCGCTCAGGGGTTGGGCCCTTGGAGCTGGTGTGGGGCCCCCAGGGAATAGGCCCCTGGAGCTATGGTTTGGGCACTCAGGGGTTGGGCCCCTGGAGCTGGTGTTGGGGCTCCCAGGGGTTGGGCCCCTGGAGCTGGTGTTGGGGCCCCAGGGGTTATGGTTCGGGCGCTCAGGGGTTGGGCCCCTGGAGCTGGTGTTGGGGCCCCCAGGGATTGGGCCCCTGGAGCTATGTTTCGGGCGCTCAGGGGTTGGGCCCCTGGAGCTGGTGTTGGGGACCCAGGTTTTAGGCCCTGGAGCTATGGTTCAGGCACTCAGGGGTTGACCCCTGGAGCTATGGTTCGGGCGCTCAGGGGTTGGGCCCTGGAGCTAGGGTCGAGGGCCCCAGGGGTGGGGCCCCTGGAGCTTCTGTTGGGGCCCCCAGGTTTTGAGTGCCTGGAGCTTGTGTTGGGGTTCGCAGGGGTTGGGCCCCTGGAGCTGTGGTTGGGCCCCCAGGGTTTAGGCCCCTGGAGCTATGGTTCGGGCGCTCAGGGGTTGGGCCCCTGGAGCTGGTGTTGGGGCCCCCAGGGGTTGGGCCCCTGGAGCTGGGTTGGGGCCCCCGGGGGTTAGGCCCCTATAGCTATGGTTCGGGCGCTCAGGGGTTGGGCCCCTGGAGCTGGTGTTGGGGACCCAGGTTTAGGCCCGTGGAGCTATGGTTCAGGCACTCAGGGGTTGGACCCCTGGAGCTATGGTTCGGGCGCTCAGGGGTTGGTTCCCTGGAGCTTGGGTCGAGGGCCCCAGGGGTGGGGCCCCTGGAGCTGCTGTTGGGGCCCCCAGGTTTTGAGTTCCTGGAGATTGTGTTGGGTTCGCAGGGGTTGGGCCCCTGGAGCTGTGGTTGGGCCCCCCAGGGTTTAGGCCCCTGGAGCTATGGTTCGGGCGCTCAGGGGTTGGGCCCCTGGAGCTGGTGTTGGGGCCCCCAGGGGTGGGCCCCTGGAGCTGGGGTTGGGGCCCCGGGGGTTAGGCCCCTGGAGCTATGGTTCGGGCGCTCAGGGGTTGGGCCCCTGGAGCTGGTGTTGGGGCCCTCAGGGATTAGGCCCCTGGAGCTATGGTTCAGGCGCTCAGGGGTTGGGCCCCTGGAGCTGGGGTTGGGGCCCCCAGGGGTTGGGCCCTGGAGCTGGTGTTGGGGACCCAGGGTTTAGGCCCGTGGAGCTATGGTTCAGGGACTCAGGGGTTGGACCCCTGGAGCTATGGTTCGGGCGCTCAGGGGTTGGTTCCCTGGAGCTAGGGTCGAGGGCCCCAGGGGTGGGGCCCCTGGAGCTGCTGTTGGGGCCCCCAGGTTTTGAGTTCCTGGAGATTGTGTTGGGGTTCGCAGGGGTTGGGCCCCTGGAGCTGTGGTTGGGCCCCCCAGGGTTTAGGCCCCTGGAGCTATGGTTCGGGCGCTCAGGGGTTGGGCCCCTGGAGCTGGTGTTGGGGCCCCCAGGGGTTGGGCCCCTGGAGGTGGGGTTGGGGCCCCCGGGGTTTAGGCCCCTATAGCTATGGTTCGGGCGCTCAGGGGTTGGGCCCCTGGAGCTGGTGTTGGGGCCCTCAGGGATTAGGCCCCTGGAGCTATGGTTCAGGCGCTAAGGGTTTGGGACCCTGGAGCTGGTGTTGGGGCCCCCAGGGGTTGGGCCCCTGGAGCTGGTGTTGGGGCCCCAGGGGCTAGGCCCCTGTAGCTATGGTTCGGGCGCTCAGGGATTGGGCCCCTGGAGCTGGTTTTGGGGCCCCCAGGGGTTGGGCCCTTGGAGCTGGTGTTGGGGCCCCCAGGGGTTAGGCCCCTGGAGCTATGGTTCGGGCGCTCAGGGGTTGGGCCGCTGGAGCTGGTGTTGGGGCCCCTGACCTAATGTCACCCCTTGCTCTCCCATCCCCCACACAGACAGTCCCGACTCCATCACAGTAATGCCCAGAGCATTTCACGCATGGAGCAACAGTAACACTGTGTGGCCATGCAGGGTAATGCCCAGAGCATTTCCTGCATGGAGCAAGAGTGACACCGTGTGGCCACATAGGGTAGTGCACAGAGCATTTCCCCGCATGGAGCTATGGTTCGGGAGCTCTGGGGTTGGGCCCCTGTAGCTGGTGTTGGGACTCCCAGGGGTTGGGCCCCTGGAGCTGGTGTTGGGGCCCCAGGGGTTAAGGTTCGGGCGCTCAGGGGTTGGGCCCTTGGAGCTGGCGTGCGGGCCCCCAGGGAATAGGCCCCTAGAGCTATGGTTTGCTCACTCTGGGGTTCTGCCCCTGGAGCTGGTGTTGGGGCTCCCAGGGGTTGGGCTCCTGCAGCTGGTGTTGGGGACCCAGGGGTTAGGCCCCTGGAGCTATGGTTCAGGCGCTCAGGGGTTGGGACCCTGGAGCTGGTTTTGGGGCCTCCAGTGGTTGGGCCCCTGGAGCTGGTGTTGGGGCCCCAGGGGCTAGGCCCCTGGAGCTGGTGTTGGGGACCCAGGGGTTAGGGCCCTGGAGCTATGGTTCAGGCGCTCAGGGGTTGGGCCCCTGGAGCTATGGTTCGGGCGCTCAGGGGTTGGGCCCCTGGAGCTGGGGTGGAGGGCCCCAGCGGTTGGGCCCCTGGAGCTGGTGTTGGGGCCCCCAGGGATTGGGCCCCTGGAGCTATGTTTCGGGCGCTCTGGGGTTGGGCCCCTGGAGCTGGTGTTGGGGACCCAGGTTTTAGGCCCGTGGAGCTATGGTTCAGGCACCAGGGGTTGGACCCCTGGAGCTATGGTTCGGGCGCTCAGGGGTTGGTTCCCTGGAGCTAGGGTCGAGGGCCCCAGGGGTGGGGCCCCTGGAGCTGCTGTTGGGGCCCCCAGGTTTTGAGTTCCTGGAGATTGTGTTGGGGTTCGCAGGGGTTGGGCCCTGGAGCTGTGTTGGGCCTCCCCCAGGGTTTGGGCCCTGGAGCTATGGTTCGGGCGCTCAGGGGTTGGGCCCCTGGAGCTGGTGTTGGGGCCCCCAGGGGTTGGGCCCCTGGAGGTGGGATTGGGGCCCCCGGGGGTTAGGCCCCTATAGCTATGGTTCGGGCGCTCAGGGGTTGGGCCCCTGGAGCTGGTGTTGGGGACCCAGGTTTTAGGCCCGTGGAGCTATGGTTCAGGGACTCCATGGGTTGGACCCCTGGAGCTATGGTTCGGGCGCTCAGGGGTTGGGTTCCCTGGAGCTAGGGTCGAGGGCCCCAGGGGTGGGGCCCCTGGAGCTGCTGTTGGGGCCCCCAGGTTTTGAGTTCCTGGAGATTGTGTTGGGGAACCCAGGGGTTGGGCCCCTGGAGCTGTGGTTGGGCCCCCCAGGGGTTAGGCCCCTGGAGCTATGGTTCGGGCGCTCAGGGGTTGGGCCCCTGGAGCTGGTGTTGGGGCCCCCAGGGGTTGGGCCCCTGGAGGTGGGGTTGGGGCCCCCGGGGGTTAGGCCCCTATAGCTATGGTTCGGGCGCTCAGGGGTTGGGCCCCTGGAGCTGGTGTTGGGGCCCTCAGGGATTAGGCCCTGGAGCTATGGTTCAGGCTGCTAAGGGTTTGGGACCCTGGAGCTGGTGTTGGGGCCCCCAGGGGTTGGACCCCTGGAGCTGGTGTTGGGGCCCCAGGGGCTAGGCCCCTGTAGCTATTGTTCGGGCGCTCAGGGATTGGGCCCCTGGAGCTGGTTTTGGGGCCCCCAGGGGTTGGGCCCTTGGAGCTGGTGTTGGGGCCCCCAGGGGTAGGCCCCTGGAGCTATGGTTCGGGCGCTCAGGGGTTGGGCCGCTGGAGCTGGTGTTGGGGCCCCTGACCTAATGTCACCCCTTGCTCTCCCATCCCCCACACAGACAGTCCCGACTCCATCACAGTAATGCCCAGAGCATTTCACGCATGGAGCAACAGTAACACTGTGTGGCCATGCAGGGTAATGCCCAGAGCATTTCCTGCATGGAGCAAGAGTGACACCGTGTGGCCACATAGGGTAGTGCACAGAGCATTTCCCCGCATGGAGCTATGGTTCGGGAGCTCTGGGGTTGGGCCCCTGTAGCTGGTGTTGGGACTCCCAGGGGTTGGGCCCCTGGAGCTGGTGTTGGGGCCCCAGGGGTTAAGGTTCGGGCGCTCAGGGGTTGGGCCCTTGGAGCTGGCGTGCGGGCCCCCAGGGAATAGGCCCCTAGAGCTATGGTTTGCTCACTCTGGGGTTCTGCCCCTGGAGCTGGTGTTGGGGCTCCCAGGGGTTGGGCTCCTGCAGCTGGTGTTGGGGACCCAGGGGTTAGGCCCCTGGAGCTATGGTTCAGGCGCTCAGGGGTTGGGACCCTGGAGCTGGTTTTGGGGCCTCCAGTGGTTGGGACCCTGGAGCTGCGGTTGGGGCCTCCAGGGGTTAGCCCCTGGATCTTTGGTTCGGCCGCTCATTGGTTGGGCCCCTGGAGCTGGTGTTGGGGCCCCAAGGGGTTGGGCCCCTGGAGCTGGTGTTGGGGACCCAGGGGTTAGGGCCCTGGAGCTATGGTTCAGGCGCTCAGGGGTTGGGCCCCTGGAGCTATGGTTCGGGCGCTCAGGGGTTGGGCCCCTGGAGCTGGGGTGGAGGGCCCCAGCGGTTGGGCCCCTGGAGCTGGTGTTGGGGCCCCCAGGGATTGGGCCCCTGGAGCTATGTTTCGGGCGCTCTGGGGTTGGGCCCCTGGAGCTGGTGTTGGGGACCCAGGTTTTAGGCCCGTGGAGCTATGGTTCAGGCACTCAGGGGTTGGACCCTGGAGCTATGGTTCGGGCGCTCAGGGGTTGGTTCCCTGGAGCTAGGGTCGAGGGCCCCAGGGGTGGGGCCCCTGGAGCTGCTGTTGGGGCCCCCAGGTTTTGAGTTCCTGGAGATTGTGTTGGGGTTCGCAGGGGTTGGGCCCTGGAGCTGTGGTTGGGCCCCCCAGGGTTTAGGCCCCTGGAGCTATGGTTCGGGCGCTCAGGGGTTGGGCCCCTGGAGCTGGTGTTGGGGCCCCCAGGGGTTGGGCCCCTGGAGGTGGGGTTGGGGCCCCCGGGGGTTAGGCCCTGGAGCTATGGTTCGGGCGCTCAGGGGTTGGGCCCCTGGAGCTGGTGTTGGGGCCCCTGACCTAATGTCACCCCTTGCTCTCCCATCCCCCACACAGACAGTCCCGACTCCATCACAATGCCCCGGGGCATTTCACGCATGGAGGAACAGTAACACTGTGTGGCCATGCAGGGTAATGCCCAGAGCATTTCCTGCATGGAGCAAGAGTGACACCGTGTGGCCACATAGGGTAGTGCACAGAGCATTTCCCCGCATGGAGCTATGGTTCGGGAGCTCTGGGGTTGGGCCCCTGTAGCTGGTGTTGGGACTCCAGGGGTTGGGCCCCTGGAGCTGGTGTTGGGGCCCCAGGGGTTAAGGTTCGGGCGCTCAGGGTTGGGCCCTTGGAGCTGGCGTGCGGGCCCCCAGGGAATAGGCACCTAGAGCTATGGTTTGCTCACTCTGGGGTTCTGCCCCTGGAGCTGGTGTTGGGGCTCCCAGGGGTTGGGCTCCTGCAGCTGGTGTTGGGGACCCAGGGGTTAGGCCGCTGGAGCTATGGTTCAGGCGCTCAGGGGTTGGGACCCTGGAGCTGGTTTTGGGGCCTCCAGTGGTTGGGACCCTGGAGCTGCGGTTGGGGCCTCCAGGGGTTAGCCCCTGGATCTTTGGTTCGGCCGCTCATTGGTTGGGCCCCTGGAGCTGGTGTTGGGGCCCCCAAGGGGTTGGGCCCCTGGAGCTGGTGTTGGGGACCCAGGGGTTAGGCCCCTGGAGCTATGGTTCAGGCGCTCAGGGGTTGGGACCCTGGAGCTGGTTTTGGGGCCTCCAGTGGTTGGGACCCTGGAAGCTGCGGTTGGGGCCTCCAGGGGTTAGCCCCCTGGATCTTTGGTTCGGCCCGCTCATTGGTTGGGCCCTGGAGCTGGTGTTGGGGCCCCAAGGGGTTGGGCCCCTGGAGCTGGTGTTGGGTTACCCAGGGATTAGGGCCCTGGAGCTATGGTTCAGGCGCTCAGGGGTTGGGCCCCTGGAGCTATGGTTCGGGCGCTCAGGGGTTGGGCCCCTGGAGCTGGGGTGGAGGGCCCCAGCGGTTGGGCCCCTGGAGCTGGTGTTGGGGCCCCCAGGTATTGGGGCCCCTGGAGCTATGTTCGGGCGCTCTGGGGTTGGGCCGCTGGAGCTGGTGTTGGGGACCCAGGTTTTAGGCCCGTGAGCTATGGTTCAGGCACTCAGGGGTTGGACCCCTGGAGCTATGGTTCGGGCGCTCAGGGGTTGGTTCCCTGGAGCTAGGGTCGAGGGCACAGGGGTTGGGGCCCCTGGAGCTGCTGTTGGGGCCCCCAGGTTTTGAGTTCTGGAGATTGGGTTGGGGTTCGCAGGGTTGGGCCCTGGAGCCTGTGGTTGGGCCCCCCAGGGTTTAGGCCCCTGGAGCTATGGTTCGGGCGCTCAGGGGTTGGGCCCCTGGAGCTGGTTGTTGGGGCCCCCAGGGGTTGGGCCCTGGAGGTGGGATTGGGGCCCCCGGGGGTTAGGCCCCTATAGCTATGCTTCGGGCGCTCAGGGGTTGGGCCCCTGGAGCTGGTGTTGGGGACCCAGGTTTTAGGCCCGTGGAGCTATGGTTCAGGGACTCAGGGGTTTGGACCCCTGGAGCTATGGTTCGGGCGCTCAGGGGTGTGGTTCCCTGGAGCTAGGGTCGAGGGCCCCAGGGGTCGGGGCCCCTGGAGCTGCCGTTGGGGCCCCCAGGTTTTGAGTTCCTGGAGATTGTGTTGGGGTTCGCAGGGGTTGGGCCCCTGGAGCTGTGGTTGGGCCCCCCAGGGTTTAGGCCCCTGGAGCTATGGTTCGGGCGCTCAGGGGTTGGGCCCCTGGAGTTGGTGTTGGGGCCCCCAGGGGTTGGGCCCCTGGAGGTGGGGTTGGGGCCCCCGGGGGTTAGGCCCCTATAGCTATGGTTCGGGCGCTCAGGGGTTGGGCCCCTGGAGCTGGTGTTGGGGCCCTCAGGATTAGGCCCCTGGAGCTATGGTTCAGGCGCTAAGGGTTTGGGACCCTGGAGCTGGTGTTGGGGCCCCCAGGGGTTGGGCCCCTGGAGCTGGTGTTGGGGCCCCAGGGGCTAGGCCCCTGTAGCTATGGTTCGGGCGCTCAGGGATTGGGCCCCTGGAGCTGGTTTTGGGGCCCCCAGGGGTTGGGCCCTTGGAGCTGGTGTTGGGGCCCCCAGGGGTTAGGCCCCTGGAGCTATGGTTCGGGCGCTCAGGGGTTGGGCCGCTGGAGCTGGTGTTGGGGCCCCTGACCTAATGTCACCCCTTGCTCTCCCATCCCCCACACAGACAGTCCCGACTCCATCACAGTAATGCCCAGAGCATTTCACGCATGGAGCAACAGTAACACTGTGTGGCCATGCAGGGTAATGCCCAGAGCATTTCCTGCATAGGAGCAAAGAGTGGACACCGTGTGGCCACATAGGGTAGTGCACAGAGCATTTCCCCGCATGGAGCTATGTTTCGGGCGCTCTGGGGTTGGGCCCCTGGAGCTGGTGTTGGGGACCCAGGTTTTAGGCCCATGGAGCTATGGTTCAGGCACTCAGGGGTTGGACCCCTGGAGCTATGGTTCGGGCGCTCAGGGGTTGGTTCCCTGGAGCTAGGGTCGAGGGCCCCAGGGGTGGGGCCCCTGGAGCTGCTGTTGGGGCCCCAGGTTTTGGATCCTGGAGATTGTGTTGGGGTTCCAGGGGTTGGGCCCCTGGAGCTGTGGTTGGGCCCCCCAGGGTTTAGGCCCCTGGAGCTATGGTTCGGGCGCTCAGGGGTTGGGCCCCTGGAGCTGGTGTTGGGGCCCAGGGGTTAAGGTTCGGGCGCTCAGGGGTTGGGCCCTTGGAGCTGGCGTGCGGGCCCCCAGGGAATAGGCCCCTAGAGCTATGGTTTGCTCACTCTGGGTTCTGCCCCTGGAGCTGGTGTTGGGGCTCCCAGGGGTTGGGCTCCTGGAGCTGGTGTTGGGGACCCAGGGGTTAGGCCCCTGGAGCTATGGTTCAGGCGCTCAGGGGTTGGGACCCTGGAGCTGGTTTTGGGGCCTCCAGTGGTTGGGACCCTGGAGCTGCGGTTGGGCGCTCAGGGGTTAGCCCCTGGATCTTTGGTTCGGCCGCTCATGGTTGGGCCCTGGAGCTGGTGTTGGGGCCCCAAGGGGTTGGGCCCCTGGAGCTGGTGTTGGGGACCCAGGGGTTAGGGCCCTGGAGCTATGGTTCAGGCGCTCAGGGGTTGGGCCCCTGGAGCTATGGTTCGGGCGCTCAGGGGTTGGGCCCCTGGAGCTGGGGTGGAGGGCCCCAGCGGTTGGGCCCTGGAGCTGGTAGTTGGGGCCCCCTAGGGATTGGGCCCCTGGAGCTATGTTTCGGGCGCTCTGGGTTGGGCCCCTGGAGCTGGTGTTGGGGACCCAGGTTTTAGGCCCGTGGAGCTATGGTTCAGGCACTCAGGGGTTGGACCCCTGGAGCTATGGTTCGGGGCGCTCAGTGGTTTGGTTCCCTGGAGCTAGGGTCGAGGGCCCCAGGGTGTGGGCCCCTGGAGCTGCTGTTGGGGCCCCAGGTTTTGAGTTCCTGGAGATTGTGTTGGGGTCGCTAGGGTTGGCCCCTGGAGCTGTGGTTGGGCCCCCCCAGGGTTTAGGCCCCTGGAGCTATGGTTCGGAGCGCTCAGGGGTTTGGCCCCTGGAGCTGGTGTTGGGGCCCCCAGGGGTTGGGCCCCTGGAGGTGGGTTTGGGGCCCCGGGGGTTAGGCCCCTATAGCTATGGTTCGGGCGCTCAGGGGTTTGGGCCCCCTGGAGCTGTTGTTGGGGCCCTCAGGATTAGGCCCCTGGAGCTATGGTTCAGGGACCTCTAAGGGTTGGACCCCTGGAGCTGGTGGTGCGGGCCCCAGGGGTTGGGCCCCTGGAGCTGGTGTTGGGGCCCCCAGGGGCTAGGGCCCCTGTAGCTATGTTCGGGGCGCTCAGGGATTGGGCCCCTGGAGCTGGTTTGGGGTCCACAGGGGTTGGGGCCCTTGGAGCTGGTGTTGGGGCCCCCCAGGGGTTAGGCACCTGGAGCTATGTTCGGGCGCTCAGGGGTTGGGCCGCTGGAGCTGGTGTTGGGGCCCCTTGACTAATGTCACCCCCTTGCTCTCCCATCCCCCCACACAGACAGTCCCGACTCCATCACAGTTAATGCCCAGAGCAATTTCACGCATGGAAGCAACAGTAACACTGTGTGGCCATGCAGGGTAATGCCCAGAGCTTCCTGCATGGAGCAAGAGTGACACCGTGTGGCCCATAGGGTAGTGCAACAGAGCATTCCCCGCATGGAGCTATGGGTTCGGGAGCTCTGGGGTTGGGCCCCTGTAGCTGGTGTTGGGACTCCCAGGGGTTGGGCCCCTGGAGCTGGTGTTGGGGCCCCAGGGGTTTAAGGTTCGGGCGCTCAGGGGTTGGGGCCCTTGGAGCTGGCGTGCGGGCCCCCCAGGGAATAGGCCCCTAGAGCTAGGTTTGCTCCACTCTGGGGTTCTGCCCCTGGAGCTGGTGTTGGGGCTCCCAGGGGTTGGGCTCCTGCAGCTGGTGTTGGGGACCCAGGGGTTAGGCCCCTGGAGCTATGGTTCAGGCGCTCAGGGGTTGGGACCCCTGGAGCTGGTTTTGGGGCCACCAGTGGTTGGGACCCTGGAGCTGCGGTTGGGGCCTCCAGGGGTTAGCCCCTGGATCTTTGGTTCAGGCCGCTCATTGGTTGGGCCCCTGGAGCTGGTGTTGGGGCCCCAAGGGGTGGGCCCCTGGAGCTGGTGTTGGGGACCCAGGGGTAGGGCCCTGGAGCTATGGTTCAGGCGCTCAGGGGTTGGGCCCTTGGAGCTGGGGTGGAGGGCCCCAGCGGTTGGGCCCCTGAAGCTGGTGTTGGGGCCCCCAGGGATTGGGCCCCTGGAGCTATTGTTTTTCGGGCGCTCTGGGGTTGGGCCCCTGGAGCTGGTGTTGGGGACCCAGGTTTTAGCCCTGTGTGAGCTATGTTCAGCACTCAGGGGTTGGACCCTGGAGCTATGGGTCGGGCGCTCAGGGGTTGGTTCCCTGGGCTAGGGTCGAGGGCCCAGGGGTGGGGCCCCTGGAGCTGCTGTTGGGGCCCCAGTTTTGTAGTTCCTGAGATTGTGTTGGGGTTCGCAGGGGGTTGGGCCCCTGGAGCTGTGGTTGGGCCCCCCAGGGTTTCGGCCCCTGAGCGATGGTTCGGAGCGCTCCAGCGGGTTGGGCCCCTGAGCTGGTGTTGGGGCCCCCATGGGTTTGGGCCCCTGGAGGTGGGTTGGGGCCCCCGGGGGTTAGGCCCCTATAGCTATGGTTCGGGCGCTCAGGGTTGGGCACCTGGAGCTGGTGTTGGGGCCTCAGGGATTAGGCCCCTGGAGCTATGGTTCAGGGCTAAGGGTTTTGGGACCCTGGAGCTGGTGTTGGGGCCCCAGGGGTTGGGCCCCTGGAGCTGGTGTGGGGCCCCAGGGGCTAGGCCCCTGTAGCTATGGTTCGGGCGCTCAGGGATTGGGCCCCTGGAGCTGGTTTTGGGGCCCCAGGGGTGGGCCCTTGGAGCTGGTGTGGGGGCCCCAGGGGTTAGGCCCCTGGAGCTATGGTTCGGGCGCTCAGGGTTGGGCCGCTGGAGCTGGTGTTGGGGCCCCTGACCTAATGTCACCCCTTGCTCTCCATCCCCCACACAGGCAGTCCCGACTCCATCACAGTAATGCCCAGAGCATTTCACGCATGGAGCAACAGTAACACTGTGTGGCCATGCAGGGTAATGCCCAGAGCATTTCCTGCATGGAGCAAGAGTTGACACCGTGTGGCCACATAGGGTAGTGCACAGAGCATTTCCCCGCATGGAGCTATGGTTCGGGAGCTCTGGGTTGGGCCCCTGGAGCTGGTGTTGGGGCCCCAGGGGTTGGGCCCCTGGAGCTGGTGTTGGGGCCCCAGGGGTTAGGCCCTGTAGCTATGGTTCGGGCGCTCAGGGATTGGGCCCCTGGAGCTGGTTTTTGGGGCCCCCAGGGGTTGGGCCCTTGGAGCTGGTGTTGGGCCCCCAGGGGTTAGGCCCCTGGAGCTATGGTTCGGGCGCTCAGGGGTTGGGCCCTGGAGCTGGTGTTGGGGCCCCTGACCTAATGTCACCCCTGCCTCCCATCCACCCACACAGCAGCCCGACTCCATCACAGTAATCCCAGAGCATTTCACGCATGGAGGCAACAGTAACACTGTGTGGCCATGCAGGGTAATGCCCAGAGCTTCCTGCATGGAGCAGAGTGACACGTTGGGCCCATAGGGTCAGTGCACAGGCATTTCCCCCTGGAGCTATGGTTCGGGCGCTCTGGGGTGGGCCCCTGGAGCTGGTGTTGGGACTCCCAGGGGTGGGCCCCTGGAGCTGGTGTTGGGGCCCAGGGTTTAAGTTCGGGCGCTCAGGGGTTGGCCCTTGGAGCTGGCGTTGCGGGCCCCCCAGGGAATAGGCCCCTAGAGCTATGGTTTGCTCACTCTGGGGTTCTGCCCAGGAGCTGGTGTGGGGCTCCCAGGGGTTGGGCTCCTGCAGCTGGTGTTGGGGACCCAGGGGTTCTAGGCCCCTGGAGCTATGGTTCAGGCGCTCAGGGGTGGGACCCTGGAGCTGGTTTTGGGGCCTCCAGTGGTTGGGACCCTGGAGCTGCGGTTGGGGGCCTCCAGGGTTAGCCCCTGGATCTTTGGTTCGGCCGCTCATTGGTGCGGCCCCTGGAGCTGGTGTGGGGCCCCCAAGGGGTTGGGCCCCGGAGCTGGTGTTGGGTACCCAGGGTTAGGGCCCTGGAGCTATGGTTCTGGCGCTCAGGGGTTGGGACCATGGAGCTATGGTTCGGGCGCTCAGGGGTTGGGCCCTGGAGCTGGGGGTGGAGGGCCCCAGCGGTGGGCCCCTGGAGCTGGTGTTGGGGCCCCCAGGGATTGGGCCCCTGGAGCTGTGTTCGGGCGCTCTGGGGTTGGGCCCCTGGAGCTGGTGTTGGGGACCCAGGTTTAGGCCCGTGGAGCTATGGTTCAGGCATCAGGGGTGGACCCCTGGAGCTATGGTTGGGCGCTCAGGGGTTGGTTCCCTGGAGCTAGGGTCGAGGGCCCAGGGGTGGGGCCCCTGGAGCTGCTGTTGGGGCCCCCAGGTTTTGAGTTCCTGGAGATTGTGTTGGGGTTCGCAGGGGTTGGGCCCCTGGAGCTGTGGTTGGGCCCCCCAGGGTTTAGGCCCTGGAGCTATGGTTTCGGGGCTCAGGGGTTGGGCCCCTGGAGCTGGTGTTGGGGCCCCCAGGGGTTGGGCCCCTGGAGGTGGGTTGGGGCCCCCGGGGGTTAGGCCCCTATAGCTATGGTTCGGGCTCAGGGGTTGGGCCCCTGGAGCTGGTGTTGGGCCCCAGGGGTGGGCCCCTGGAGGTTGGGGTGGGGCCCCCGGGGGTTAGGCCCCTATAGCTATGGGGGCGCTCAGGGGTTGGGCCCCTGGAGCTGTGTTGGGCCCAGGGATTAGGCCCCTGGAGCTATGGTTCAGGCGTCAGGGTTTGGGACCCTGGAGCTGGTGTTGGGGCCCCCAGGGGTTGGGCCCCTGGAGCTGGTGTTGGGGCCCCAGGGATTGGGCCCCTGGAGCTATGTTTCGGGCGCTCTGGGGTTGGGCCCCTGGAGCTGGTGTTGGGACCAGGTTTAGGCCCGTGGAGCTATGGTTCAGGCACTCAGGGGTGGACCCCTGGAGCTATGGTTCGGGCGCTCAGGGGTTGGTTCCCTGGAGCTAGGGTCGAGGGCCCCAGGGGTGGGGCCCCTGGAGCTTGCTGTTGGGCCCCCAGGTTTTGAGTTCCTGGAGATGTGTTGGGGTTCGCAGGGGTTGGGCCCCTGGAGCTGTGGTTGGGCCCCCAGGGTTTAGGCCCCTGGAGCTATGGTTCGGGCGCTCAGGGGTTGGGCCCCTGGAGCTGGTGTTGGGGCCCCCAGGGGTTGGGCCCCTGGAGGTGGGGTGGGGCCCCGGGGGTTAGGCCCTATAGCTATGGTTCGGGCGCTCAGGGGTTGGGCCCTGGAGCTGGTGTTGGGGCCCTCAGGGATTAGGCCCCTGGAGCTATGGTTCAGGCGCTAAGGGTTTGGGACCTGGAGTGGTGTTGGGGCCCCCAGGGGTTGGGCCCTGGAGCTGGTGTTGGGGCCCAGGGGCTAGGCCCTGTAGCTATGGTTCGGGCGCTCAGGGATTGGGCCCCTGGAGCTGGTTTTGGGGCCCCCAGGGTTGGGCCCTTGGAGCTGGTGTTGGGGCCCCCAGGGGTTAGGCCCTTGAGCTATGGTTCGGGCGCTCAGGGGTTGGGCCGCTGGAGCTGGTGTTGGGGCCCCTGACCTAATGTCACCCCTTGCTCTCCCATCCCCCACACAGACAGTCCCGACTCCATCACAGTAATGCCCAGAGCATTTCACGCATGGAGCAACAGTAACACTGTGTGGCCATGCAGGGTAATGCCCAGAGCATTTCCTGCATGGAGCAAGAGTGACACCGTGTGGCCACATAGGGTCGTGCACAGAGCATTTCCCCGCATGGAGCTATGGTTCGGGAGCTCTGGGGTTGGGCCCCTGTAGCTGGTGTTGGGACTCCCAGGGGTTGGGCCCCTGGAGCTGGTGTTGGGGCCCCAGGGGTTAAGGTCGGGCGCTCAGGGGTTGGGCCCTTGGAGCTGGCGTGCGGGCCCCCAGGGAATAGGCCCTAGAGCTATGGTTTGCTCACTCTGGGGTTCGGCCCCTGGAGCTTGGTGTTGGGGCTCCCAGGGGTTGGGCTCCTGCAGCTGGTGTTGGGGACCCAGGGGTTAGGCCCCTGGAGCTATGGTTCAGGCGCTCAGGGGTTGGGACCCTGGAGCTGGTTTTGGGGCCTCCAGTGGTTGGGACCCTGGAGCTGCGGTTGGGGCCTCCAGGGGTTAGCCCCTGGATCTTTGGTTCGGCCCGCTCAGGGGTTGGGCCCCTGGAGCTGGTGTTGGGGCCCCCAAGGGGTTGGGCCCCTGGAGCTGGTGTTGGGGACCCAGGGGTAAGGGCCCTGGAGCTATGGTTCAGGCGCTCAGGGGTTGGGCCCCTGGAGTCTATGGTTCGGGCGCTCAGGGTTGGGCCCCTGGAGCTGGGGTTGGAGGCCCCCAGCGGGTTGGGGCCCCTGGAAGCGTGTGTTGGGGCCCCCAGGGATTGGTGCCCCTGGAGCTATTGTTCGGGCGCTCTGAGGGTTGGGCCCCTGGAGCTGGTGTTGGGGACCCAGGTTTTAGGCCCGTTGGAGCTATGGTTCAGGCACTCAGGGGTTGGCCCCCTGGAGCTATGGTTCGGGCGCTCAGGGGTTGGTTCCCTGGAGCTAGGGTCGAGGGCCCCAGGGGTGGGGCCCCTGGAGCTGCTGTTGCTGGGCCCCCAGGTTTTTGAGTTCCTGGAGATTGTGTTGGGGTTCGCAGGGGTTGGGCCCCTGGAGCTGTGGTTGGGCCCCCCAGGGTTTAGGCCCCTGGAGCTAGGGTTCGGGCGCTCAGGGGTTGGGCCGCTGGAGCTGGTTTTGGGGCCCCTGACCTAATGTCACCCCTTGCTCTCCCATCCCCCACACAGACAGTCCCGACTCCATCACAGTAATGCCCAGAGCATTTCACGCATGGAGCACAGTAACACTGTGTGGCCATGCAGGGTAATTGCCCAGAGCATTTCCTGCATGGAGCAAGAGTGACACCGTGTGGGCCACATAGGGTAGTGCACAGAGCATTTTCCCCGCATGGAGCTATGGTTCGGGAGCTCTGGGGTTGGGCCCCTGTAGCTGGGGTTGGGACTCCCAGGGGTTGGCCCCTGGAGCTGGTGTTGGGGCCCCAGGGGTTAAGGTTCGGGCGCTCAGGGGTTGGGCCCTTGGAGCTGGCGTGGGGCCCCAGGGAATAGGCCCCTAGAGCTATGGTTTGCTCACTCTGGGGTTCTGCCCCTGGAGCTGGTGTTGGGGCTCCCAGGGTTTGGGCTCCTGCAGCTGGTGTTGGGGGACCCAGGGGTTAGGCCCTGGAGCTATGGTTCAGGCGCTCAGGGGTTGGGACCTGGAGCTGGTTTGGGGCCTCCAGGGGTGGGACCCTGGAGCTGCGGTTGGGGCCCCAGGGGTTAGCCCCTGGATCTTGGTCGGCCCTCTCAGGGGTTGGGCCCTGGAGCTGGTGTTGGGCCCCAAGGGGTTGGGCCCCTGGAGCTGCTGGTGTGGGGACCCAGGGGTTAGGCCCTGGAGCTATGGTTCAGGCGCTCAGGGGTTTGGGCCCCTGGAGTATGGTTCGGGCGCTCAGGGGTTGGGCCTGGAGCTGGGGTGGAGGGCCCCCAGGGTTGGGCCCCTGGAGCTGGTTTGGGGCCCCCAGGGATTGGGCCCCTGGAGCTGGTTTGGGCGCTTGGGTGTTGGGCCCCTGGAGCTGTGTTGGGGACCCAGGGGTTAGGCCCCTGGAGCTATGGTTCAGGCACTCAGGGGTTGGACCCCTGGAGCTATGGTTCGGGCGCTAGGGGTTGGTTCCCTGGAGCTGGGTGAGGGGCCCCAGGGTTGGGCCCTGGAGCTGGTGTTGGGCCCCCAGGGTTGGGCCCCTGGAGCTATGTTTCGGGCGCTCTGAGGGTTGGGCCCCTGGAGCTGGTGTTGGGGACCCAGGGTTAGGCCCGTGGAGCTATGGTTCAGGCACTCAGGGGTTGGACCCCTGGAGCTAGGTTGGCGTCGGGCGCTCAGGGGTGGTTCCCTGGAGCTAGGGTCGAGGGCCCCAGGGGTGGGGCCCCTGGAGCTGCTGTTGGGGCCCCCAGGTTTTGAGTCCTGGAGATTGTGTGGGTTCGCAGGGGTGGGCCCCTGGAGCTGTGGTTGGGCCCCCCAGGGTTTAGGCCTGGAGCTATGGTTCGGGCGCCGCAGGGTTTGGGCCCCTGGAGCGGTGTTGGGGCCCCCAGGGATTAGGCCCCTGGAGCTATGGTTCGGGCGCTCAGGGGTTGGGCCCCTGGAGCTGGTGTTGGGGCCCCCAGGGGTTGGGCCCCTGGAGGTGGGGTTGGGGCCCCCGGGGGTTAGGCCCCTATAGCTATGGTTCGGGCGCTCAGGGGTTGGGCCCCTGGAGCTGGTGTTGGGGCCCTCAGGGATTAGGGCCCTGGAGCTATGGTTCAGGCGCTAAGGGTTTGGGACCCTGGAGCTGGTGTTGGGGCCCCAGGGGTTGGGCCCCTGGAGCTGGTGTTGGGGCCCCAGGGCTAGGCCCCTGTAGCTATGGTTCGGGCGCTCAGGGATTGGGCCCTGGAGCTGGTTTTGGGGCCCCAGGGGTTTGGCCCTTGGAGCTGGTGTTGGGGCCCCAGGGGTTAGGCCCCTGGAGCTATGGTTCGGGCGCTCAGGGGTTGGGCCGCTGGAGCTGGTTTTGGGGCCCTGACTAATGTCACCCCTTGCTCTCCCATCCCCCACACAGACAGTCCCGACTCCATCACAGTAATGCCCAGAGCATTTCACGCATGGAGCAACAGTAACACTGTGTGGCCATGCAGGAAATGCCCAGAGCATTTCCTGCATGGAGCAAGAGTGACACCGTGTGGCCACATAGGGTAGTGCACAGAGCATTTCCCCGCATGGAGCTATGGTTCGGAGCTCTGGGGTTGGGCCCTGTAGCTGGTGTTGGGACTCCCAGGGGTGGGCCCCTGGAGCTGGTGTTGGGGCCCCAGGGGTTAAGGTTCGGGCGCTCAGGGGTTGGGCCCTTGGAGCTGGCGTGCGGGCCCCCAGGGAATAGGCCCTAGAGCTATGGTTTGCTCACTCTGGGGTTCTGCCCCTGGAGCTGGTGTTGGGGCTCCCAGGGGTTGGCTCCTGCAGCTGGTGTTGGGGACCCAGGGGTTAGGCCCCTGGAGCTATCGGTTCAGGCGCTCAGGGGTTGGGACCCTGGAGCTGGTTTTGGGGCCTCCAGGGGTTGGGACCCTGGAGCTGCGGTTGGGGCCTCCAGGGGTTAGCCCCTGGATCTTTGGTTCGGCCGCCTCATTGGTTGGGCCCCTGGAGCTGGTGTTGGGGCCCCAAGGGGTTGGGCCCCTGGAGCTGGTGTTGGGACCCAGGGGTTAGGGCCCTGGAGCTATGGTTCAGGCGCTCAGGGGTTGGGCCCCTGGAGCTATGGTTCGGGCGCTCAGGGGTTGGGCCCCTGGAGCTGGGGTGGAGGGCCCCAGCGGTTGGGCCCCTGGAGCTGGTGTTGGGCCCCCAGGGATTGGGCCCCTGGAGCTATGTTTCGGGCGCTCTGGGGTTGGGCCCCTGGAGCTGGTGTTGGGGACCCAGGTTTTAGGCCCGTGGAGCTATGGTTCAGGCACTCAGGGGTTGGACCCCTGGAGCTATGGTTCGGGCGCTCAGGGGTTGGTTCCCTGGAGCTAGGGTCGAGGGCCCCATGGGTGGGGCCCCTGGAGCTGCTGTTGGGGCCCCCCAGGTTTTGAGTTCCTGGAGATTGTGTTGGGGTTCGCAGGGGTTGGGCCCCTGGAGCTGTGGTTGGGCCCCCCAGGGTTTAGGCCCCTGGAGCTATGGTTCGGGCGCTCAGGGGTTGGGCCCCTGGAGCTGGTGTTGGGCCCCCAGGGGTTGGGCCCCTGGAGGTGGGGTTGGGGCCCCCGGGGGTTAGGCCCCTATAGCTATGGTTCGGGCGCTCAGGGGTGGGCCCCTGGAGCTGGGGTTGGGGCCCTCAGGGATTAGGCCCCTGGAGCTATGGTTCAGGCGCTTAGGGTTTGGGACCCTGGAGCTGGTGTTGGGGCCCCCAGGGGTTGGGCCCCTGGAGCTGGTGTTGGGGCCCCAGGGCTAGGCCCCTGTAGCTATGGTTCGGGCGCTCAGGGATTGGGCCCCTGGAGCTGGTTTTGGGGCCCCCCAGGGGTTGGGCCCTTGGAGCTGGTGTTGGGGCCCCCAGGGGTTAGGCCCCTGGAGCTATGGTTCGGGCGCTCAGGGTTGGGCCGCTGGAGCTGGTGTTGGGGCCCCTGACCTAATGTCACCCCTTGCTCTCCCATCCCCCACACAGACAGTCCCGACTCCATCACAGTAATGCCCAGAGCATTTCACGCATGGAGCAACAGTAACACTGTGTGGCCATGCAGGGTAATGCCCAGAGCATTTCCTGCATGGAGCAAGAGTTGACACCGTGTGGCCACATAGGGTAGTGCACAGAGCATTTCCCCGCATGGAGCTATGGTTCGGGAGCTCTGGGGTTGGGCCCCTGTAGCTGGTGTTGGGACTCCCAGGGGTTGGGCCCCTGGAGCTGGTGTTGGGGCCCCAGGGGTTAAGGTTCGGGCGCTCAGGGGTTGGGCCCCTTGGAGCTGGCGTGCGGGCCCCCAGGGAATAGGCCCCTAGAGCTATGGTTTTGCTCACTCTGGGGTTCTGCCCCTGGAGCTGGTGTTGGGGCTCCCAGGGGTTGGCTCCTGCAGCTGGTGTTGGGGACCCAGGGGTTAGGCCCCTGGAGCTATGGTTCAGGCGCTCAGGGGTTGGGACCCTGGAGCTGGTTTTGGGGCCTCCAGTGGTTGGGACCCTGGAGCTGCGGTTGGGGTCTCCAGGGGTTAGCCCCTGGATCTTTGGTTCGGCCGCTCATGGTTGGGCCCTGGAGCTGGTGTTGGGGCCCAAAGGGGTTGGGCCCCTGAGCTGGTGTTGGGGACCAGGGTTGGGGCCCTGGAGCTATGTTCAGGCGCTCAGGGGTTGGGCCCCTGGAGCTATGGTTCGGGGCGCTCAGGGTTGGGCCCTGGAGCTGGTGTGGGCCCCAGGGGATTGGGCCCCCTGGAGCTATGTTTCGGGCGCTAGGGGTTGGGCCCTGGAGCTGGTGTTGGGGACCCAGGTTTTGGGCCCTGGAGCTTGGTTCAGGCACTCAGGGGTTGGACCTGGAGCTATGGTTCAGGCGCTCAGGGGTTGGGACCTGGAGCTAGGGTCGGGGCCCCAGTGGTTGGGCCCTGGAGCTGGGTTGGGGCCCCAGGGGTGAGCCCCTGGAGCTTTGTTTCGGGCGCTCTGGGGTTGGGCCCCTGGAGCTGGGTTGGGGCCCCAGGGTTGGGCCCTGGAGCTATGGTTGGGGCACCAGGGGTTTGGCCCTGGAGCTATGGTTCGGGCGCTCAGGGGTTGGGCCCCTGGAGCTATGGTTCGGGCGCTCAGGGGTTGGGCCCCTGGAGCTGGGGTGGAGGGGCCCAGCGGTTGGGCCCCTGGAGCTGGTGTTGGGGCCCCCAGGGATTGGGCCCCTGGAGCTGTTTCGGGCGCTAGGGGTTGGGCCCCTGGAGCTGGTGTGGGGACCCAGGTTTAGGCCGTGGAGCTATGGTTCAGGCACTCAGGGGTTGGACCCCTGGAGCTATGGTTCGGGCGCTCAGGGGTGGTTCCCTGGAGCTAGGGTCGAGGGCCCCAGGGGTGGGGCCCCTGAGCTGCTGTTGGGGCCCCCAGGTTTGAGTTCTGGAGATTGTGTTGGGGTTCGCAGGGGTTGGGCCCCTGGAGCTGTGGTTGGGCCCCCCAGGGTTTAGGCCCCTGGAGCTATGGTTCGGGCGCTCAGGGGTTGGGCCCCTGGAGCTGGTGTTGGGGCCCCCAGGGGTTGGGCCCCTGGAGGTGGGGTTGGGGCCCCCGGGGGTTAGGCCCCTATAGCTATGGTTCGGGCGCTCAGGGGTTGGGCCCCTGGAGCTGGTGTTGGGGCCCTCAGGGATTAGGCCCCTGGAGCTATGGTTCAGGCGCTAAGGGTTTGGGACCCTGGAGCTGGTGTTTGGGGCCCCCAGGGGTTGGGCCCCTGGAGCTGGTGTTGGGGCCCCAGGGGCTAGGCCCCTGTAGCTATGGTTCGGGCGCTCAGGGATTGGCCCCTGGAGCTGGTTTTGGGGCCCCCAGGGGTTGGGCCCTTGGAGCTGGTGTTGGGGCCCCCAGGGGTTAGGCCCCTGGAGCTATGGTTCGGGCGCTCAGGGGTTGGGCCGCTGGAGCTGGTGTTGGGGCCCCTGACCTAATGTCACCCCTTGCTCTCCCATCCCCCACACAGACAGTCCCGACTCCATCACAGTAATGCCCAGAGCATTTCACGCATGGAGCAACAGTAACACTGTGTGGCCATGCAGGGTAATGCCCAGAGCATTTCCTGCATGGAGCAAGAGTGACACCGTGTGGCCACATAGGGTAGTGCACAGAGCATTTCCCCGCATGGAGCTATGGTTCGGGAGCTCTGGGGTTGGGCCCCTGTAGCTGGTGTTGGGACTCCCAGGGGTTGGGCCCCTGGAGCTGGTGTTGGGGCCCCAGGGGTTAAGGTTCGGGCGCTCAGGGGTTGGGCCCTTGGAGCTGGCGTGCGGGCCCCCAGGGAATAGGCCCCTAGAGCTATGGTTTGCTCACTCTGGGGTTTCTGCCCCTGGAGCTGGTGTTGGGGCTCCCAGGGGTTGGGCTCCTGCAGCTGGTGTTGGGGACCCAGGGGTTAGGCCCCTGGAGCTATGGTTCAGGCGCTCAGGGGTTGGGACCCTGGAGCTGGTTTTGGGGCCTCCAGTGGTTGGGACCCTGGAGCTGCGGTTGGGGCCTCCAGGGGTTAGCCCCTGGATCTTTGGTTCGGCCCTCTCATTGGTTGGGCCCCTGGAGCTGGTGTTGGGGCCCCAAGGGGTTGGGCCCCTGGAGCTGGTGTTGGGGACCCAGGGGTTAGGGCCCTGGAGCTATGGTTCAGGCGCCCAGGGGTTGGGCCCCTGGAGCTATGGTTCGGGCGCTCAGGGGTTGGGCCCCTGGAGCTGGGGTGGAGGGCCCCAGCGGTTGGGCCCCTGGAGCTGGTGTTGGGGCCCCCAGGGTTTGGGCCCCTGGAGCTATGTTTCGGGCGCTCTGGGGTTGGGCCCCTGGAGCTGGTGTTGGGGACCCAGGTTTTAGGCCCGTGGAGCTATGGTTCAGGCACTCAGGGGTTGGACCCCTGGAGCTATGGTTCGGGCGCTCAGGGGTTGGTTCCCTGGAGCTAGGGTCGTGGGCCCCAGGGGTGGGGCCCCTGGAGCTGCTGTTGGGGCCCCCAGGTTTTGAGTTCCTGGAGATTGTGTTGGGGTTCGCAGGGGTTGGGCCCCTGGAGCTGTGGTTGGGCCCCCCAGGGTTTAGGCCCCTGGAGCTATGGTTCGGGCGCTCAGGGGTTGGGCCCCTGGAGCTGGTGTTGGGGCCCCCAGGGGTTGGGCCCCTGGAGGTGGGGTTGGGGCCCCCGGGGGTAGGCCCCTATAGCTATGGTTCGGGCGCTCAGGGGTTGGGCCCCTGGAGCTGGTGTTGGGGCCCTCAGGGATTAGGCCCCTGGAGCTATGGTTCAGGCGCTAAGGGTTTGGGACCCTGGAGCTGGTGTTGGGGCCCCCAGGGGTTGGGCCCCTGGAGCTGGTGTTGGGGCCCCAGGGGCTAGGCCCCTGTAGCTATGGTTCGGGCGCTCAGGGATTGGGCCCCTGGAGCTGGTTTTGGGGCCCCCAGGGGTTGGGCCCTTGGAGCTGGTGTTGGGGCCCCCAGGGGTTAGGCCCCTGGAGCTATGGTTCGGGCGCTCAGGGGTTGGGCCGCTGGAGCTGGTGTTGGGGCCCCTGACCTAATGTCACCCCTTGCTCTCCCATCCCCCACACAGACAGTCCCGACTCCATCACAGTTATGCCCAGAGCATTTCACGCATGGAGCAACAGTAACACTGTGTGGCCATGCAGGGTAATGCCCAGAGCATTTCCTGCATGGAGCAAGAGTGACACCGTGTGGCCACATAGGGTAGTGCACAGAGCATTTCCCCGCATGGAGCTATGGTTCGGGAGCTCTGGGGTTGGGCCCCTGTAGCTGGTGTTGGGACTCCCAGGGGTTGGGCCCCTGGAGCTGGTGTTGGGGCCCCAGGGGTTAAGGTTCGGGCGCTCAGGGGTTGGGCCCTTGGAGCTGGCGTGCGGGCCCCCAGGGAATAGGCCCCTAGAGCTATGGTTTGCTCACTCTGGGGTTCTGCCCCTGGAGCTGGTGTTGGGGCTCCCAGGGGTTGGGCTCCTGCAGCTGGTGTTGGGGACCCAGGGGTTAGGCCCCTGGAGCTATGGTTCAGGCGCTCAGGGGTTGGGACCCTGGAGCTGGTTTTGGGGCCTCCAGTGGTTGGGACCCTGGAGCTGCGGTTGGGGCCTCCAGGGTTAGCCCCTGGATCTTTGGTTCGGCCGGCTCATTGGTTGGGCCCCTGGAGCTGGGGTTGGGGCCCCAAGGGGTTGGGCCCCTGGAGCTGGTGTTGGGGACCCAGGGGTTAGGGCCCTGGAGCTATGGTTTCAGGCGCTCAGGGGTTGGGCCCCTGGAGCTATGGTTCGGGCGTCAGGGGTTGGGCCCCTGGAGCTGGGGTGGAGGGCCCCAGCGGTTGGGCCCCTGGAGCTGGTGTTGGGGCCCCCAGGGATTGGGCCCCTGGAGCTATGTTTCGGGCGCTCTGGGGTTGGGCCCCTGGAGCTGGTGTTGGGGACCCAGGTTTTAGGCCCGTGGAGCTATGGTTCAGGCACTCAGGGGTTGGACCCCTGGAGCTATGGTTCGGGCGCTCAGGGGTTGGTTCCCTGGAGCTAGGGTCGAGGGCCCCCGGGGTGGGGCCCCTGGAGCTGCTGTTGGGGCCCCCAGGTTTGAGTTCCTGGAGATTGTGTTGGGGTTCGCAGGGGTTGGGCCCCTGGAGCTGTGGTTGGGCCCCCCAGGGTTTAGGCCCCTGGAAGCTATGGTTTGCTCAGGGGTTGGGCCCCTGGAGCTGGTGTTGGGGCCCCCAGGGGTTGGGCCCCTGGCTGGTGGGGTTGGGGCCCCCCGGGGGTTAGGCCCCTATAGCTATGGTTCGGGCGCTCAGGGGTTGGGCCCCTGGAGCTGGTGTTGGGGCCCTCAGGGATTAGGCCCCTGGAGCTATGGTTCAGGCGCTAAGGGTTTGGGACCCTGGAGCTGGTGTTGGGGCCCCCAGGGGTTGGGCCCCTGGAGCTGGTGTTGGGGCCCCAGGGGCTAGGCCCCTGTAGCTATGGTTCGGGCGCTCAGGGATTGGGCCCCTGGAGCTGGTTTTGGGGCCCCCAGGGGTTGGGCCCTTGGAGCTGGTGTTGGGGCCCCCAGGGGTTAGGCCCCTGGAGCTATGGTTCGGGCGCTCAGGGGTTGGGCCGCTGGAGCTGGTGTTGGGGCCCCTGACCTAATGTCACCCCTTGCTCTCCCATCCCCCACACAGACAGTCCCGACTCCATCACAGTAATGCCCAGAGCATTTCACGCATGGAGCAACAGTAACACTGTGTGGCCATGCAGGGTAATGCCCAGAGCATTTCCTGCATGGAGCAAGAGTGACACCGTGTGGCCACATAGGGTAGTGCACAGAGCATTTCCCCGCATGGAGCTATGGTTCGGGAGCTCTGGGGTTGGGCCCCTGTAGCTGGTGTTGGGACTCCCAGGGGTTGGGCCCCTGGAGCTGGTGTTGGGGCCCCAGGGGTTAAGGTTCGGGCGCTCAGGGGTTGGGCCCTTGGAGCTGGCGTGCGGGCCCCCAGGGAATAGGCCCCTAGAGCTATGGTTTGCTCACTCTGGGGTTCTGCCCCTGGAGCTGGTGTTGGGGCTCCCAGGGGTTGGGCTCCTGCAGCTGGTGTTGGGGACCCAGGGGTTAGGCCCCTGGAGCTATGGTTCAGGCGCTCAGGGGTTGGGACCCTGGAGCTGGTTTTGGGGCCTCCAGTGGTTGGGACCCTGGAGCTGCGGTTGGGGCCTCCAGGGGTTAGCCCCTGGATCTTTGGTTCGGCCGCTCATTGGTTGGGCCCCTGGAGCTGGTGTTGGGGCCCCAAGGGGTTGGGCCCCTGGAGCTGGTGTTGGGGGTCCCAGGGGTTAGGGCCCTGGAGCTATGGTTCAGGCGCTCAGGGGTTGGGCCCTGGAGCTATGGTTCGGGGCGCCCAGGGTTGGGCCCCTGGAGCTGGGTTGGGGCCCCAGGGATTGGGCCCTGGAGCTATGTTTCGGGCGCTCTGGGGTTGGGCCCTGGAGCTGGTGTTGGGGACCCAGGTTTTAGGCCCGTGGAGCTATGGTTCAGGCACTCAGGGGTTGGACCCTGGAGCTATGGTTCGGGCGCTCAGGGGTTGGTTCCCTGGAGCTAGGGTCGAGGGCCCCAGGGTTGGGACCTGGAGCTGCTGTTGGGGCCCCCAGGGTTTTGAGCCCCTGGAGAGCTTGTTTCGGGCGCGCAGGGGTTGGGCCCTGGAGGTGGTGTTGGGCCCCCAGGGTTTAGGCCCCTGGAGCTATGGTTCAGGCACTCAGGGGTTGGGCCCCTGGAGCTATGGTTCGGGCGCTCAGGGGTTGGGTCCCTGGAGCTATGGTTCGGGCGCTCAGGGGTTGGGCCCCTGGAGCTGGGGTGGAGGGCCCCAGCGGTTGGGCCCCTGGAGCTGGTGTTGGGGCCCCCAGGGATTGGGCCCCTGGAGCTATGTTTCGGGCGCTCTGGGGTTGGGCCCCTGGAGCTGGTGTTGGGGACCCAGGGGTTAGGGCCCGTGGAGCTATGGTTCAGGCACTCAGGGGTTGGACCCCTGGAGCTATGGTTCGGGCGCTCAGGGGTTGGTTCCCTGGAGCTAGGGTCGAGGGCCCCAGGGGTGGGGCCCCTGGAGCTGCTGTTGGGGCCCCCCAGGTTTTGAGTTCCTGGAGATTGTGTTGGGGTTCGCAGGGGTTTGGGCCCCTGGAGCTGTGGTTGGGGACCCAGGGTTTAGGCCCCTGGAGCTATGGTTCGGGCGCTCAGGGGTTGGGCCCCTGGAGCTGGTGTTGGGGCCCCCAGGGGTTGGGCCCCTGGAGGTGGGGTTGGGGCCCCCGGGGGTTAGGCCCCTATAGCTATGGTTCGGGCGCTCAGGGGTTGGGCCCCTGGAGCTGGTGTTGGGGCCCTCAGGGATTAGGCCCCTGGAGCTATGGTTCAGGCGCTAAGGGTTTGGGACCCTGGAGCTGGTGTTGGGGCCCCCAGGGGTTGGGCCCCTGGAGCTGGTGTTGGGGCCCCAGGGGCTAGGCCCCTGTAGCTATGGTTTGGGCGCTCAGGGATTGGGCCCCTGGAGCTGGTTTTGGGGCCCCCAGGGGTTGGGCCCTTGGAGCTGGTGTTGGGGCCCCCCAGGGGTTAGGCCCCTGGAGCTATGGTTCGGGCGCTCAGGGGTTGGGCCGCTGGAGCTGGTGTTGGGGCCCCTGACCTAATGTCACCCCTTGCTCTCCCATCCCCCACACAGACAGTCCCGACTCCATCACAGTAATGCCCAGAGCATTTCACGCATGGAGCAACAGTAACACTGTGTGGCCATGCAGGGTAATGCCCAGAGCATTTCCTGCATGGAGCAAGAGTGACACCGTGTGGCCACATAGGGTAGTGCACAGAGCATTTCCCCGCATGGAGCTATGGTTCGGGAGCTCTGGGGTTGGGCCCCTGTAGCTGGTGTTGGGACTCCCAGGGGTTGGGCCCCTGGAGCTGGTGTTGGGGCCCCAGGGGTTAAGGTTCGGGCGCTCAGGGGTTGGGCCCTTGGAGCTGGCGTGCGGGCCCCCAGGGAATAGGCCCCTAGAGCTATGGTTTGCTCACTCTGGGGTTCTGCCCCTGGAGCTGGTGTTGGGGCTCCCAGGGGTTGGGCTCCTGCAGCTGGTGTTGGGGACCCAGGGGTTAGGCCCCTGGAGCTATGGTTCAGGCGCTCAGGGGTTGGGACCCTGGAGCTGGTTTTGGGGCCTCCAGTGGTTGGGACCCTGGAGCTGCGGTTGGGGCCTCCAGGGGTTAGCCCCTGGATCTTTGGTTCGGCCGCTCATTGGTTGGGCCCCTGGAGCTGGTGTTGGGGCCCCAAGGGGTTGGGCCCCTGGAGCTGGTGTTGGGGCCCCAGGGGTTAGGGCCCTGGAGCTATGGTTCGGGCGCTCAGGGGTTGGGCCCCTGGAGCTATGGTTCGGGCGCTCAGGGGTGGGCCCCTGGAGCTGGGGTGGAGGGCCCCAGCGGTTGGGCCCTGGAGCTGGTGTTGGGGCCCCCAGGGATTGGGCCCTGGAGCTATGTTTCGGGCGCTCTGGGGTTGGGCCCCTGGAGCTGGTGTTGGGGACCCAGGTTTTAGGCCCGTGGAGCTATGGTTCAGGCACTCAGGGTTGGACCCTGGAGCTATGGTTCGGGCGCTCAGGGGTGGGTTCCCTGGAGCTGGTAGGGTTGGGGCCCCAGGGGTTGGGCCCCTGGAGGTGCTGTTGGGGCCCCCGGGGGTTGCCCTGGAGCTTGTGTTGGGGCGCTAGGGGTTGGGCCCCTGGAGCTGGTGTTGGGGCCCTCAGGGTTAGGGCCCTGGAGCTATGGTTCAGGCGCTAAGGGTTTGGACCTGGAGCTGGTGTTGGGGCCCCAGGGGTTGGGCCCTGGAGCTGGGTTGGGGCCCCAGGGGCTAGGCCCCTGTAGCTATGGTTCGGGCGCTCAGGGATTGGGCCCCTGGAGCTGGTTTTGGGGCCCCCAGGGGTTGGGCCCTTGGAGCTGGTGTTGGGGCCCCCCAGGGGTTAGGCCCCTGGAGCTATGGTTCGGGCGCTCAGGGGTTGGGCCGCTGGAGCTGGTGTTGGGGCCCCTGACCTAATGTCACCCCTTGCTCTCCCATCCCCCACACAGACAGTCCCGACTCCATCACAGTAATGCCCAGAGCATTTCACGCATGGAGCAACAGTAACACTGTGTGGCCATGCAGGGTAATGCCCAGAGCATTTCCTGCATGGAGCAAGAGTGACACCGTGTGGCCACATAGGGTAGTGCACAGAGCATTTCCCCGCATGGAGCTATGGTTCGGGAGCTCTGGGGTTGGGCCCCTGTAGCTGGTGTTGGGACTCCCAGGGGTTGGGCCCCTGGAGCTGGTGTTGGGGCCCCAGGGGTTAAGGTTCGGGCACTCAGGGGTTGGGCCCTTGGAGCTGGCGTGCGGGCCCCAGGGAAAGGCCCTAGAGTATGGTTGCTCACTCTGGGGTTCTGCCCTGGAGCTGGGTTGGGCTCCGCAGGGGTTGGGTCCTGCAGCTGGTGTTGGGGACCCAGGGGTTAGGCCCATGGAGCTATGGTTCATGGCGCTCAGGGGTTGGGACCCTGGAGCTGGTTTTGGGGCCTCAGTGGTTGGGACCTGGAGCTGGGTTGGGGCTCAGGGGTTAGCCCCTGGATCTTTGGTTCGGCCGCTCATGGTTGGGCCCTGGAGCTGGTGTTGGGGCCCCAAGGGGTTGGGCCCTGGAGCTGGTGTTGGGGACCAGGGGTAGGGGCCGGAGTATGTTTCAGGCGCTCAGGGGTTGGGCCCCTGGAGCTATGGTTCGGGGCTCAGGGGTTGGGCCTGGAGCTGGTGTTGGGGCCCCCAGGGATTGGGCCCCTGGAGCTATGTTTCGGGGCGCTATGGGGTTGGGCCCCTGGAGCTGGTGTTGGGGGGACCCAGGTTTTAGGCACCTGCAGCTGGTGTTGGGGACCCAGGGGTTAGGCCCCTGGAGCTATGGTTCAGGCGCTCAGGGGTTGGGCCCTGGAGCTGGTTTTGGGGCCTCCAGTGGTTGGGACCCTGGAGCTGCGGTTGGGGCCTCCAGGGGTTAGGCCCCTGGATCTTTGTTCGGCGCTCATTGGTTGGGCCCCTGGAGCTGGTGTTGGGCCCCAAGGGTTGGCCCCTGGAGCTGGTGTTGGGGACCCAGGGGTTAGGGCCCTGGAGCTATGGTTCAGGGCGCTCAGGGGTGGGCCCCTGGAGCTATGGTTCGGGCGCTCAGGGGTTGGGCCCCTGGAGCTGGGGTTGGGGGCCCCCAGCGGTTGGGCCCCTGGAGCTGGTGTTGGGGCCCCCAGGGATTGGGCCCCTGGAGCTATGTTTCGGGCGCTCTGGGGTTGGGCCCCATGGAGCTGGTGTTGGGGACCCAGGTTTTAGGCCCGTGAGCTATGGTTCAGGCACTCAGGGTTGGACCCCTGGAGCTATGGTTCGGGCGCTCAGGGGTTGGTTCCCTGGAGCTAGGGTCGAGGGCCCCAGGGGTGGGGCCCCTGGAGCTGCTGTTGGGGCCCCCAGGTTTTGAGTTCCTGGAGATTGTGTTGGGGTTCGCAGGGGTTGGGCCCCTGGAGCTGTGGTTGGGCCCCCCAGGGTTTAGGCCCCTGGAGCTATGGTTCGGGCGCTCAGGGGTTGGGCCCCTGGAGCTGGTGTTGGGGCCCCCAGGGGTTGGGCCCCTGGAGGTGGGGTTGGGGCCCCCGGGGGTTAGGCCCCTATAGCTATGGTTCGGGCGCTCAGGGGTTGGGCCCCTGGAGCTGGTGTTGGGGCCCTCAGGGATTAGGCCCCTGGAGCTATGGTTTAGGGGCTAAGGGTTTGGGACCCTGGAGCTGGTGTTGGGCCCCCAGGGGTTGGGCCCCTGGAGCTGGTGTTGGGGCCCCAGGGGCTAGGCCCCTGTAGCTATGGTTCGGGCGCTCAGGGATTGGGCCCCTGGAGCTGGTTTTGGGGCCCCCAGGGGTTGGGCCCTTGGAGCTGGTGTTGGGGCCCCCAGGGGTTAGGCCCCTGGAGCTATGGTTCGGGCGCTCAGGGGTTGGGCCGCTGGAGCTGGTGTTGGGGCCCCTGACCTAATGTCACCCCTTGCTCTCCCATCCCCCACACAGACAGTCCCGACTCCATCACAGTAATGCCCAGAGCATTTCACGCATGGAGCAACAGTAACACTGTGTGGCCATGCAGGGTAATGCCCAGAGCATTTCCTGCATGGAGCAAGAGTGACACCGTGTGGCCACATAGGGTAGTGCACAGAGCATTTCCCCGCATGGAGCTATGGTTCGGGAGCTCTGGGGTTGGGCCCCTGTAGCTGGTGTTGGGACTCCCAGGGGTTGGGCCCCTGGAGCTGGTGTTGGGGCCCCAGGGGTTAAGGTTCGGGCGCTCAGGGGTTGGGCCCTTGGAGCTGGCGTGCGGGCCCCCAGGGAATAGGCCCCTAGAGCTATGGTTTGCTCACTCTGGGGTTCTGCCCCTGGAGCTGGTGTTGGGGCTCCCAGGGGTTGGGCTCCTGCAGCTGGTGTTGGGGACCCAGGGGTTAGGCCCCTGGAGCTATGGTTCAGGCGCTCAGGGGTTGGGACCCTGGAGCTGGTTTTGGGGCCTCCAGTGGTTGGGACCCTGGAGCTGCGGTTGGGGCCTCCAGGGGTTAGCCCCTGGATCTTTGGTTCGGCCGCTCATTGGTTGGGCCCCTGGAGCTGGTGTTGGGGCCCCAAGGGGTTGGGCCCCTGGAGCTGGTGTTGGGGACCCAGGGGTTAGGGCCCTGGAGCTATGGTTCAGGCGCTCAGGGGTTGGGCCCCTGGAGCTATGGTTCGGGCGCTCAGGGGTTGGGCCCCTGGAGCTGGGGTGGAGGGCCCCAGCGGTTGGGCCCCTGGAGCTGGTGTTGGGGCCCCCAGGGATTGGGCCCCTGGAGCTATGTTTCGGGCGCTCTGGGGTTGGGCCCCTGGAGCTGGTGTTGGGGACCCAGGTTTTAGGCCCGTGGAGCTATGGTTCAGGCACTCAGGGGTTGGACCCCTGGAGCTATGGTTCGGGCGCTCAGGGGTTGGTTCCCTGGAGCTAGGGTCGAGGGCCCCAGGGGTGGGGCCCCTGGAGCTGCTGTTGGGGCCCCCAGGTGTTGAGTTCCTGGAGATTGTGTTGGGGTTCGCAGGGGTTGGGCCCCTGGAGCTGTGGTTGGGCCCCCCAGGGTTTAGGCCCCTGGAGCTATGGTTCGGGCGCTCAGGGGTTGGGCCCCTGGAGCTGGTGTTGGGGCCCCCAGGGGTTGGGCCCCTGGAGGTGGGGTTGGGGCCCCCGGGGGTTAGGCCCCTATAGCTATGGTTCGGGCGCTCAGGGGTTGGGCCCCTGGAGCTGGTGTTGGGGCCCTCAGGGATTAGGCCCCTGGAGCTATGGTTCAGGCGCTAAGGGTTTGGGACCCTGGAGCTGGTGTTGGGGCCCCCAGGGGTTGGGCCCCTGGAGCTGGTGTTGGGGCCCCAGGGGCTAGGCCCCTGTAGCTATGGTTCGGGCGCTCAGGGATTGGGCCCCTGGAGCTGGTTTTGGGGCCCCCAGGGGTTGGGCCCTTGGAGCTGGTGTTGGGGCCCCCAGGGGTTAGGCCCCTGGAGCTATGGTTCGGGCGCTCAGGGGTTGGGCCGCTGGAGCTGGTGTTGGGGCCCCTGACCTAATGTCACCCCTTGCTCTCCCATCCCCCACACAGACAGTCCCGACTCCATCACAGTAATGCCCAGAGCATTTCACGCATGGAGCAACAGTAACACTGTGTGGCCATGCAGGGTAATGCCCAGAGCATTTCCTGCATGGAGCAAGAGTGACACCGTGTGGCCACATAGGGTAGTGCACAGAGCATTTCCCCGCATGGAGCTATGGTTCGGGAGCTCTGGGGTTGGGCCCCTGTAGCTGGTGTTGGGACTCCCAGGGGTTGGGCCCCTGGAGCTGGTGTTGGGGCCCCAGGGGTTAAGGTTCGGGCGCTCAGGGGTTGGGCCCTTGGAGCTGGCGTGCGGGCCCCCAGGGAATAGGCCCCTAGAGCTATGGTTTGCTCACTCTGGGGTTCTGCCCCTGGAGCTGGTGTTGGGGCTCCCAGGGGTTGGGCTCCTGCAGCTGGTGTTGGGGACCCAGGGGTTAGGCCCCTGGAGCTATGGTTCAGGCGCTCAGGGGTTGGGACCCTGGAGCTGGTTTTGGGGCCTCCAGTGGTTGGGACCCTGGAGCTGCGGTTGGGGCCTCCAGGGGTTAGCCCCTGGATCTTTGGTTCGGCCGCTCATTGGTTGGGCCCCTGGAGCTGGTGTTGGGGCCCCAAGGGGTTGGGCCCCTGGAGCTGGTGTTGGGGACCCAGGGGTTAGGGCCCTGGAGCTATGGTTCAGGCGCTCAGGGGTTGGGCCCCTGGAGCTATGGTTCGGGCGCTCAGGGGTTGGGCCCCTGGAGCTGGGGTGGAGGGCCCCAGCGGTTGGGCCCCTGGAGCTGGTGTTGGGGCCCCCAGGGATTGGGCCCCTGGAGCTATGTTTCGGGCGCTCTGGGGTTGGGCCCCTGGAGCTGGTGTTGGGGACCCAGGTTTTAGGCCCGTGGAGCTATGGTTCAGGCACTCAGGGGTTGGACCCCTGGAGCTATGGTTCGGGCGCTCAGGGTTGGTTCCCTGGAGCTAGGGTCGAGGGCCCCAGGGGTGGGGCCCCTGGAGCTGCTGTTGGGGCCCCCAGGTTTTGAGTTCCGGGAGATTGTGTTGGGGTTCGCAGGGGTTGGGCCCCTGGAGCTGTGGTTGGGCCCCCCAGGGTTTAGGCCCCTGGAGCTATGGTTCGGGCGCTCAGGGGTTGGGCCCCTGGAGCTGGTGTTGGGGCCCCCAGGGGTTGGGCCCCTGGAGGTGGGGTTGGGGCCCCCGGGGGTTAGGCCCCTATAGCTATGGTTCGGGCGCTCAGGGGTTGGGCCCCTGGAGCTGGTGTTGGGGCCCTCAGGGATTAGGCCCCTGGAGCTATGGTTCAGGCGCTAAGGGTTTGGGACCCTGGAGCTGGTGTTGGGGCCCCCAGGGGTTGGGCCCCTGGAGCTGGTGTTGGGGCCCCAGGGGCTAGGCCCCTGTAGCTATGGTTCGGGCGCTCAGGGATTGGGCCCCTGGAGCTGGTTTTGGGGCCCCCAGGGGTTGGGCCCTTGGAGCTGGTGTTGGGGCCCCCAGGGGTTAGGCCCCTGGAGCTATGGTTCGGGCGCTCAGGGGTTGGGCCGCTGGAGCTGGTGTTGGGGCCCCTGACCTAATGTCACCCCTTGCTCTCCCATCCCCCACACAGACAGTCCCGACTCCATCACAGTAATGCCCAGAGCATTTCACGCATGGAGCAACAGTAACACTGTGTGGCCATGCAGGGTAATGCCCAGAGCATTTCCTGCATGGAGCAAGAGTGACACCGTGTGGCCACATAGGGTAGTGCACAGAGCATTTCCCCGCATGGAGCTATGGTTCGGGAGCTCTGGGGTTGGGCCCCTGTAGCTGGTGTTGGGACTCCCAGGGGTTGGGCCCCTGGAGCTGGTGTTGGGGCCCCTGGGGTTAAGGTTCGGGCGCTCAGGGGTTGGGCCCTTGGAGCTGGCGTGCGGGCCCCCAGGGAATAGGCCCCTAGAGCTATGGTTTGCTCACTCTGGGGTTCTGCCCCTGGAGCTGGTGTTGGGGCTCCCAGGGGTTGGGCTCCTGCAGCTGGTGTTGGGGACCCAGGGGTTAGGCCCCTGGAGCTATGGTTCAGGCGCTCAGGGGTTGGGACCCTGGAGCTGGTTTTGGGGCCTCCAGTGGTTGGGACCCTGGAGCTGCGGTTGGGGCCTCCAGGGGTTAGCCCCTGGATCTTTGGTTCGGCCGCTCATTGGTTGGGCCCCTGGAGCTGGTGTTGGGGCCCCAAGGGGTTGGGCCCCTGGAGCTGGTGTTGGGGACCCAGGGGTTAGGGCCCTGGAGCTATGGTTCAGGCGCTCAGGGGTTGGGCCCCTGGAGCTATGGTTCGGGCGCTCAGGGGTTGGGCCCCTGGAGCTGGGGTGGAGGGCCCCAGCGGTTGGGCCCCTGGAGCTGGTGTTGGGGCCCCCAGGGATTGGGCCCCTGGAGCTATGGTTCGGGCGCTCTGGGGTTGGGCCCCTGGAGCTGGTGTTGGGGACCCAGGTTTTAGGCCCGTGGAGCTATGGTTCAGGCACTCAGGGGTTGGACCCCTGGAGCTATGGTTCGGGCGCTCAGGGGTTGGTTCCCTGGAGCTAGGGTCGAGGGCCCCAGGGGTGGGGCCCCTGGAGCTGCTGTTGGGGCCCCCAGGTTTTGAGTTCCTGGAGATTGTGTTGGGGTTCGCAGGGGTTGGGCCCCTGGAGCTGTGGTTGGGCCCCCCAGGGTTTAGGCCCCTGGAGCTATGGTTCGGGCGCTCAGGGGTTGGGCCCCTGGAGCTGGTGTTGGGGCCCCCAGGGGTTGGGCCCCTGGAGGTGGGGTTGGGGCCCCCGGGGGTTAGGCCCCTATAGCTATGGTTCGGGCGCTCAGGGGTTGGGCCCCTGGAGCTGGTGTTGGGGCCCTCAGGGATTAGGGCCCTGGAGCTATGGTTCAGGCGCTAAGGGTTTGGGACCCTGGAGCTGGTGTTGGGGCCCCCAGGGGTTGGGCCCCTGGAGCTGGTGTTGGGGCCCCAGGGGCTAGGCCCCTGTAGCTATGGTTCGGGCGCTCAGGGATTGGGCCCCTGGAGCTGGTTTTGGGGCCCCCAGGGGTTGGGCCCTTGGAGCTGGTGTTGGGGCCCCCAGGGGTTAGGCCCCTGGAGCTATGGTTCGGGCGCTCAGGTGTTGGGCCGCTGGAGCTGGTGTTGGGGCCCCTGACCTAATGTCACCCCTTGCTCTCCCATCCCCCACACAGACAGTCCCGACTCCATCACAGTAATGCCCAGAGCATTTCACGCATGGAGCAACAGTAACACTGTGTGGCCATGCAGGGTAATGCCCAGAGCATTTCCTGCATGGAGCAAGAGTGACACCGTGTGGCCACATAGGGTAGTGCACAGAGCATTTCCCCGCATGGAGCTATGGTTCGGGAGCTCTGGGGTTGGGCCCCTGTAGCTGGTGTTGGGACTCCCAGGGGTTGGGCCCCTGGAGCTGGTGTTGGGGCCCCAGGGGTTAAGGTTCGGGCGCTCAGGGGTTGGGCCCTTGGAGCTGGCGTGCGGGCCCCCAGGGAATAGGCCCCTAGAGCTATGGTTTGCTCACTCTGGGGTTCTGCCCCTGGAGCTGGTGTTGGGGCTCCCAGGGGTTGGGCTCCTGCAGCTGGTGTTGGGGACCCAGGGGTTAGGCCCCTGGAGCTATGGTTCAGGCGCTCAGGGGTTGGGACCCTGGAGCTGGTTTTGGGGCCTCCAGTGGTTGGGACCCTGGAGCTGCGGTTGGGGCCTCCAGGGGTTAGCCCCTGGATCTTTGGTTCGGCCGCTCATTGGTTGGGCCCCTGGAGCTGGTGTTGGGGCCCCAAGGGGTTGGGCCCCTGGAGCTGGTGTTGGGGACCCAGGGGTTAGGGCCCTGGAGCTATGGTTCAGGCGCTCAGGGGTTGGGCCCCTGGAGCTATGGTTCGGGCGCTCAGGGGTTGGGCCCCTGGAGCTGGGGTGGAGGGCCCCAGCGGTTGGGCCCCTGGAGCTGGTGTTGGGGCCCCCAGGGATTGGGCCCCTGGAGCTATGTTTCGGGCGCTCTGGGGTTGGGCCCCTGGAGCTGGTGTTGGGGACCCAGGTTTTAGGCCCGTGGAGCTATGGTTCAGGCACTCAGGGGTTGGACCCCTGGAGCTATGGTTCGGGCGCTCAGGGGTTGGTTCCCTGGAGCTAGGGTCGAGGGCCCCAGGGGTGGGGCCCCTGGAGCTGCTGTTGGGGCCCCCAGGTTTTGAGTTCCTGGAGATTGTGTTGGGGTTCGCAGGGGTTGGGCCCCTGGAGCTGTGGTTGGGCCCCCCAGGGTTTAGGCCCCTGGAGCTATGGTTCGGGCGCTCAGGGGTTGGGCCCCTGGAGCTGGTGTTGGGGCCCCCAGGGGTTGGGCCCCTGGAGGTGGGGTTGGGGCCCCCGGGGGTTAGGCCCCTATAGCTATGGTTCGGGCGCTCAGGGGTTGGGCCCCTGGAGCTGGTGTTGGGCCCTCAGGGATTAGGCCCTGGAGCTATGGTTCAGGCGCTAAGGGTTTGGGACCCTGGAGCTGGTGTTGGGGCCCCCCGGGGTTGGGCCCCTGGAGCTGGTGTTGGGGCCCCAGGGGCTAGGCCCCTGTAGCTATGGTTCGGGCGCTCAGGGATTGGGCCCCTGGAGCTGGTTTTGGGGCCCCCAGGGGTTGGGCCCTTGGAGCTGGTGTTGGGGCCCCCAGGGGTTAGGCCCCTGGAGCTATGGTTCGGGCGCTCAGGGGTTGGGCCGCTGGAGCTGGTGTTGGGGCCCCTGACCTAATGTCACCCCTTGCTCTCCCATCCCCCACACAGACAGTCCCGACTCCATCACAGTAATGCCCAGAGCATTTCACGCATGGAGCAACAGTAACACTGTGTGGCCATGCAGGGTAATGCCCAGAGCATTTCCTGCATGGAGCAAGAGTGACACCGTGTGGCCACATAGGGTAGTGCACAGAGCATTTCCCCGCATGGAGCTATGGTTCGGGAGCTCTGGGGTTGGGCCCCTGTAGCTGGTGTTGGGACTCCCAGGGGTTGGGCCCCTGGAGCTGGTGTTGGGGCCCCAGGGGTTAAGGTTCGGGCGCTCAGGGGTTGGGCCCTTGGAGCTGGCGTGCGGGCCCCCAGGGAATAGGCCCCTAGAGCTATGGTTTGCTCACTCTGGGGTTCTGCCCCTGGAGCTGGTGTTGGGGCTCCCAGGGGTTGGGCTCCTGCAGCTGGTGTTGGGGACCCAGGGGTTAGGCCCCTGGAGCTATGGTTCAGGCGCTCAGGGGTTGGGACCCTGGAGCTGGTTTTGGGGCCTCCAGTGGTTGGGACCCTGGAGCTGCGGTTGGGGCCTCCAGGGGTTAGCCCCTGGATCTTTGGTTCGGCCGCTCATTGGTTGGGCCCCTGGAGCTGGTGTTGGGGCCCCAAGGGGTTGGGCCCCTGGAGCTGGTGTTGGGGACCCAGGGGTTAGGGCCCTGGAGCTATGGTTCAGGCGCTCAGGGGTTGGGCCCCTGGAGCTATGGTTCGGGCGCTCAGGGGTTGGGCCCCTGGAGCTGGGGTGGAGGGCCCCAGCGGTTGGGCCCCTGGAGCTGGTGTTGGGGCCCCCAGGGATTGGGCCCCTGGAGCTATGTTTCGGGCGCTCTGGGGTTGGGCCCCTGGAGCTGGTGTTGGGGACCCAGGTTTTAGGCCCGTGGAGCTATGGTTCAGGCACTCAGGGGTTGGACCCCTGGAGCTATGGTTCGGGCGCTCAGGGGTTGGTTCCCTGGAGCTAGGGTCGAGGGCCCCAGGGGTGGGGCCCCTGGAGCTGCTGTTGGGGCCCCCAGGTTTTGAGTTCCTGGAGATTGTGTTGGGGTTCGCAGGGGTTGGGCCCCTGGAGCTGTGGTTGGGCCCCCCAGGGTTTAGGCCCCTGGAGCTATGGTTCGGGCGCTCAGGGGTTGGGCCCCTGGAGCTGGTGTTGGGGCCCCCAGGGGTTGGGCCCCTGGAGGTGGGGTTGGGGCCCCCGGGGGTTAGGCCCCTATAGCTATGGTTCGGGCGCTCAGGGGTTGGGCCCCTGGAGCTGGTGTTGGGGCCCTCAGGGATTAGGGCCCCTGGAGCTATGGTTCAGGCGCTAAGGGTTTGGGACCCTGGAGCTGGTGTTGGGGCCCCCAGGGGTTGGGCCCCTGGAGCTGGTGTTGGGGCCCCAGGGGCTAGGCCCCTGTAGCTATGGTTCGGGCGCTCAGGGATTGGGCCCCTGGAGCTGGTTTTGGGGCCCCCAGGGGTTGGGCCCTTGGAGCTGGTGTTGGGGCCCCCAGGGGTTAGGCCCCTGGAGCTATGGTTCGGGCGCTCAGGGGTTGGGCCGCTGGAGCTGGTGTTGGGGCCCCTGACCTAATGTCACCCCTTGCTCTCCCATCCCCCACACAGACAGTCCCGACTCCATCACAGTAATGCCCAGAGCATTTCACGCATGGAGCAACAGTAACACTGTGTGGCCATGCAGGGTAATGCCCAGAGCATTTCCTGCATGGAGCAAGAGTGACACCGTGTGGCCACATAGGGTAGTGCACAGAGCATTTCCCCGCATGGAGCTATGGTTCGGGAGCTCTGGGGTTGGGCCCCTGTAGCTGGTGTTGGGACTCCCAGGGGTTGGGCCCCTGGAGCTGGTGTTGGGGCCCCAGGGGTTAAGGTTCGGGCGCTCAGGGGTTGGGCCCTTGGAGCTGGCGTGCGGGCCCCCAGGGAATAGGCCCCTAGAGCTATGGTTTGCTCACTCTGGGGTTCTGCCCCTGGAGCTGGTGTTGGGGCTCCCAGGGGTTGGGCTCCTGCAGCTGGTGTTGGGGACCCAGGGGTTAGGCCCCTGGAGCTATGGTTCAGGCGCTCAGGGGTTGGGACCCTGGAGCTGGTTTTGGGGCCTCCAGTGGTTGGGACCCTGGAGCTGCGGTTGGGGCCTCCAGGGGTTAGCCCCTGGATCTTTGGTTCGGCCGCTCATTGGTTGGGCCCCTGGAGCTGGTGTTGGGGCCCCAAGGGGTTGGGCCCCTGGAGCTGGTGTTGGGGACCCAGGGGTTAGGGCCCTGGAGCTATGGTTCAGGCGCTCAGGGGTTGGGCCCCTGGAGCTATGGTTCGGGCGCTCAGGGGTTGGGCCCCTGGAGCTGGGGTGGAGGGCCCCAGCGGTTGGGCCCCTGGAGCTGGTGTTGGGGCCCCCAGGGATTGGGCCCCTGGAGCTATGTTTCGGGCGCTCTGGGGTTGGGCCCCTGGAGCTGGTGTTGGGGACCCAGGTTTTAGGCCCGTGGAGCTATGGTTCAGGCACTCAGGGGTTGGACCCCTGGAGCTATGGTTCGGGCGCTCAGGGGTTGGTTCCCTGGAGCTAGGGTCGAGGGCCCCAGGGGTGGGGCCCCTGGAGCTGCTGTTGGGGCCCCCAGGTTTTGAGTTCCTGGAGATTGTGTTGGGGTTCGCAGGGGTTGGGCCCCTGGAGCTGTGGTTGGGCCCCCCAGGGTTTAGGCCCCTGGAGCTATGGTTCGGGCGCTCAGGGGTTGGGCCCCTGGAGCTGGTGTTGGGGCCCCCAGGGGTTGGGCCCCTGGAGGTGGGGTTGGGGCCCCCCGGGGGTTAGGCCCCTATAGCTATGGTTCGGGCGCTCAGGGGTTGGGCCCCTGGAGCTGGTGTTGGGGCCCTCAGGGATTAGGGCCCTGGAGCTATGGTTCAGGCGCTAAGGGTTTGGGACCCTGGAGCTGGTGTTGGGGCCCCCCAGGGGTTGGGCCCCTGGAGCTGGTGTTGGGGCCCCAGGGGCTAGGCCCCTGTAGCTATGGTTCGGGCGCTCAGGGATTGGGCCCCTGGAGCTGGTTTTGGGGCCCCCAGGGGTTGGGCCCTTGGAGCTGGTGTTGGGGCCCCCAGGGGTTAGGCCCCTGGAGCTATGGTTCGGGCGCTCAGGGGTTGGGCCGCTGGAGCTGGTGTTGGGGCCCCTGACCTAATGTCACCCCTTGCTCTCCCATCCCCCACACAGACAGTCCCGACTCCATCACAGTAATGCCCAGAGCATTTCACGCATGGAGCAACAGTAACACTGTGTGGCCATGCAGGGTAATGCCCAGAGCATTTCCTGCATGGAGCAAGAGTGACACCGTGTGGCCACATAGGGTAGTGCACAGAGCATTTCCCCGCATGGAGCTATGGTTCGGGAGCTCTGGGGTTGGGCCCCTGTAGCTGGTGTTGGGACTCCCAGGGGTTGGGCCCCTGGAGCTGGTGTTGGGGCCCCAGGGGTTAAGGTTCGGGCGCTCAGGGGTTGGGCCCTTGGAGCTGGCGTGCGGGCCCCCAGGGAATAGGCCCCTAGAGCTATGGTTTGCTCACTCTGGGGTTCTGCCCCTGGAGCTGGTGTTGGGGCTCCCAGGGGTTGGGCTCCTGCAGCTGGTGTTGGGGACCCAGGGGTTAGGCCCCTGGAGCTATGGTTCAGGCGCTCAGGGGTTGGGACCCTGGAGCTGGTTTTGGGGCCTCCAGTGGTTGGGACCCTGGAGCTGCGGTTGGGGCCTCCAGGGGTTAGCCCCTGGATCTTTGGTTCGGCCGCTCATTGGTTGGGCCCCTGGAGCTGGTGTTGGGGCCCCAAGGGGTTGGGCCCCTGGAGCTGGTGTTGGGGACCCAGGGGTTAGGGCCCTGGAGCTATGGTTCAGGCGCTCAGGGGTTGGGCCCCTGGAGCTATGGTTCGGGCGCTCAGGGGTTGGGCCCCTGGAGCTGGGGTGGAGGGCCCCAGCGGTTGGGCCCCTGGAGCTGGTGTTGGGGCCCCAGGGATTGGGCCCCTGGAGCTATGTTTCGGGCGCTCTGGGGTTGGGCCCCTGGAGCTGGTGTTGGGGACCCAGGTTTTTAGGCCCGTGGAGCTATGGTTCAGGCACTCAGGGGTTTGGACCCCTGGAGCTATGGTTCGGGCGCTCAGGGGTTGGTTCCCTGGAGCTAGGGTCGAGGGCCCCAGGGGTGGGGCCCCTGGAGCTGCTGTTGGGGCCCCCAGGTTTTGAGTTCCTGGAGATTGTGTTGGGGTTCGCAGGGGTTGGGCCCCTGGAGCTGTGGTTGGGCCCCCCAGGGTTTAGGCCCCTGGAGCTATGGTTCGGGCGCTCAGGGGTTGGGCCCCTGGAGCTGGTGTTGGGGCCCCCAGGGTTGGGCCCCTGGAGGTGGGGTTGGGGCCCCCGGGGGTTAGGCCCCTATAGCTATGGTTCGGGCGCTCAGGGGTTGGGCCCCTGGAGCTGGTGTTGGGGCCCTCAGGGATTAGGCCCCTGGAGCTATGGTCAGGCGCTAAGAGGTTTGGGACCCTGGAGCTGGGTTGGGGGCCCCCAGGGGTTGGGCCCCTGGAGCTGGTGTGGGGCCCCAGGGGCTAGCCACGACCCCGGAGCTATGGTTCGGGAGCTCTGGGTTGGGCCCCTGGGAGCTGGTGTTGGGGCCCCAGGGGTTGGGCCCTGGAGCTGGTGTTGGGGCCCACAGGGGTAAGGTTCGGGCGCTCAGGGGTTGGGCCCTTGGAGCTGGCGTGCGGGCCACCAGGGAATAGGCCCCTAGAGCTATGGTTTGCTCACTCTGGGGTTCTGCCACTGAGCTGGGTTGGGGCTCCCAGGGGTTGGGCCTGCAAGCTGGTGTTGGGGACCCAGGGGTTAGGCCCCTGGAGCTATGGTTCAGGGCTCAGGGTTGGGACCCTGGAGCTGGTTTTGGGGCTCCAGTGGTGGGACCCTGGAGCTGCGGTTGGGCCTCCAGGGGTTAGCCCAGATCTTGGTCGGCGCTCATGGTTGGGCCCCTGGAGCTGGTGTTGGGGCCCCAAGGGGTTGGGCCGCTGGAGCTGGTGTTGGGACCCAGGGGTTAGGGCCCTGGAGCTATGGTTCAGGCGCTCAGGGGTTGGGCCCCTGGAGCTATGGTTCGGGCGCTCAGGGGTTGGGCCCCTGGAGCTGGGGTGGAGGGCCCCAGCGGTTGGGCCCCTGGAGCTGGTGTTGGGGCCCCCAGGGATTGGGCCCCTGGAGCTATGTTTCGGGCGCTCTGGGGTTGGGCCCCTGGAGCTGGTGTTGGGGACCCAGGTTTTAGGCCCGTGGAGCTATGGTTCAGGCACTCAGGGGTTGGACCCCTGGAGCTATGGTTCGGGCGCTCAGGGGTTGGTTCCCTGGAGCTAGGGTCGAGGGCCCCAGGGGTGGGGCCCCTGGAGCTGCTGTTGGGGCCCCCAGGTTTTGAGTTCCTGGAGATTGTGTTGGGGTTCGCAGGGGTTGGGCCCCTGGAGCTGTGGTTGGGCCCCCCAGGGTTTAGGCCCCTGGAGCTATGGTTCGGGCGCTCAGGGGTTGGGCCCCTGGAGCTGGTGTTGGGGCCCCCCAGGGGTTGGGCCCCTGGAGGTGGGGTTGGGGCCCCCGGGGGTTAGGCCCCTATAGCTATGGTTCGGGCGCTCAGGGGTTGGGCCCCTGGAGCTGGTGTTGGGGCCCTCAGGGATTAGGGCCCTGGAGCTATGGTTCAGGCGCTAAGGGTTTGGGACACTGGAGCTGGTGTTGGGGCCCCCAGGGGTTGGGCCCCTGGAGCTGGTGTGGGGCCCCAGGGGCTAGGCCCCTGTAGCTATGGTTCGGGCGCTCAGGGATTGGGCCCCTGGAGCTGGTTTTGGGGCCCCCAGGGGTTGGGCCCTTGGAGCTGGTGTTGGGGCCCCCAGGGGTTAGGCCCCTGGAGCTATGGTTCGGGCGCTCAGGGGTTGGGCCGCTGGAGCTGGTGTTGGGGCCCCTGACCTAATGTCACCCCTTGCTCTCCCATCCCCCACACAGACAGTCCCGACTCCATCACAGTAATGCCCAGAGCATTTCACGCATGGTAGCAACAGTAACCACTGGTGGCCCGCAGGGTAATGCCCAGAGCATTTCCTGCATGAGCAAGAGTGACACCGTGGGCACATAGGGTAGTAACAGAGCATTTCCCGCATGGAGCTAGGTCGGGAGCTCTGGGGTTGGGCCCTGTAGCTGGGTGGGAACTCCCAGGGGTTGGGCCCATGGAGCTGTGTTGGGGCCCCAGGGGTTAAGGTTCGGGCGCTCAGGGGTTGGGCCCTTGGAGCTGCGTGCGGGCCCCCAGGGAATAGGCCCCTAGAGATGGGTTGCTCACTCCTGGGGTTCTGCCATGGAATGGTGTTGGGGCTCCAGGGGTTCGGGCTCCTGCGATGGGTTGGTGACCCAGGGGTTAGGCCTGGAGCTATGGTTCAGGGCGCTCAGGGGTTTGGGACCCTGGAGGGTTTTGGGGCCTCCATTGGTTGGGACCTGAGATCTGCGTTTGGGGACTCCATGGGTAGGCCCTGGAGCTTTGGTTCGGCCCG